>NC_056444.1:73955232-74255232 GCF_018296145.1 Oncorhynchus tshawytscha | reverse complement strand
GATGCTTTAGAGATACAAATGAGTTATTTTTTCGTTTTGGACGTTTCCTTACAATATGCATTTGCCAATATTACATCTGGGAAAGGTAATGGTAGCACATAGGTGATCTTTGTATGGGTTAACTTTAAACGCATGTTTAATTAACAGAGTAGGCTAGGCTAATTTTAGAATATGTTTTGTTTGGTTTATCTGACAAAAGCATAACCAAACAAATGCATATAGGAAGACAACGCAAGGTCCAACAAACCTTGGCCAATGCCAATCTAATCTTGTAAATACACAACACATTCACAATAGACATCTTTGCGAATATGTAAGCAAAACGTAACTAAAAACAATGTTCAATGTCATGACAGCAGTGTGACTTCTGAGGGATATAACATTGATTAGCAGCAGGCTCATATGTAAAACACATGTTTTAATTGTTTTTATTATACTTCATTGTCATTTGTGGTGAATGGCCAAGACAAGAATATGTGGTTCTTAGTTTTGTTAGAATTACCAGGGACATGCAATCGTTTAAAATCCTTAAGACGCTACCTAAAACAGGGAAAATTGCAATAGAGATTTCTAAATAGAGATTTCAAATGATATTGTTTTTATAGTGTTATATCAACGTTATATGATTAAATTATATATCATTTGCCCAATATATACCTATGCTTGTTTAAGACAATTTGTGAGTCTTAGGAAGACACAGTTAGCTCAAAGCCAAGTCAAAGATTTTGTCGTTCAGATTGTACCACGGCACTACCTACTAAAACAGAGCTTTGCCTTTTACTTCATTTTGTATTCAATAATAATGGCACTGCTATGTTCAGATGAAAATCTATATTTTCCCCAACAACTAAAACTGCCTATAGAAAACGCACATGACTGTGTGTGATAATAATACCTGCTACAATTGCAAGGGTTTTAAGAAGTAAGGGGTGTTCTGTTAATGTGCTGGTGATAATAGAGTAGTTTTTTGCACTGAATATAATCTTTATGTACGTCTTGTTATATTCTTGATGTTTAATAGGCTCGTTTGCTGGTGTTTCCCATGTGAACGACGGAATTGTGTGTCCCCGCCATTGTTTTTTGACATAAAAAGATGAATAAACATGATGGCTCACAATCGTTCCTCTTCTTGGCTGTAAGAACTTGTTGACTGAATGCTAAATGGCTGAGCGTGCATGTGCTAGATGACTGTTTCTCCTGTCTGTCCGCTACACAACACCGAGCAATCCCTCATGTACACTGCAACGGAAAACTCAATTACATGCTTTTTGTTTTAAATTATGAACAGTAAAATATGTTGTACTGCTGCAAACTGTAAATTATGGTACATTGTGGGGAAATGTTGTGTTCAGGAAATAATGGCTGTATTTTGAATACTACTGTAATTCCACCCCACATAACCTTTTGACCACTAGTGGGTGCATGGTAGTGTTGTTTCTGGCTCAATAGCATATTTTGAGACATGCATTGTCAGAGGCTATATTTGTTGCACACGTGAGTGAGAATGCTGTACCAACTTAGCTCCTATGTGGTTATCGTGCCCACCAACTTAAAATGTATAGGGGAAAGATTGGAGCGGCAGCAAGCCTTGAACCTTAACATTTGCCCTGTAGTCGCTGCCGGTTTATAAGCCTTTGTTAAGGTCTATAAAAGTGCATGTGATATATAAACCAAATATACATTTTTATCAACTGGGTTGTTCAAGCCAAAAATGCTGATTGGCTGACAGTCGTGGTATATCAGACCATGTACCATAGGCATGACAAAACATTTATTTTTTTCTGCTCTAATTACACTGGTAACCAGTTTGTAATAGCAATAAGGCACCTAGTGGTATATGGCCAATATAGCACAAAACACAAATAGGGCTGTATCCAGGCACTCCGTGTTTGGTCTTGCATAAGAGCAGCCCTTGGCCGTAGTATATTGGCTAGACACCACACCACCTTTGGCCATATTGCTTAAATATGCTGCAATGTTAGTAAACACGTTACCTAGCAGCCAACCTGCTTGCACCAATCCCTCGCAATTACAGTAAAATAATGTGAAATACAAACTCCTCCCCTCAATTTCATTCATTCCGATTATGGTAGCCTCGACTTTTTTACAGTATAATGCAGTCAATTGTATTGTATTGTAGTATGTGTCGTTGCACAGTACTTGCTTTGATACCATGTTTATATTACAGTAAGTGTAATATGACATGCAGAATTTTACAAGCCACCGAGGTGCCTGTAAGCTACTGTCAAAATCACAGTAACCCCATTTACAGTGTAGGCTACAGAGCAGACAAGGGCTGCACACCCGATTCTACTAATTAGCTGCTCAACAAGACCTTAACTAGCAGGATCAGATATGCTAAATTAGGGTTGGACTGAAAACCTACAGGGCAGTAGACCTCCAGGAAGAGGGTTGGGCTGAAAACCTACAGGGCAGTAGACCTCCAGGAAGAGGGTTGGGCTGAAAACCTACAGGGCAGTAGACCTCCAGGAAGAGGGTTGGGCTGAAAAACCAGTAGACCTCCAGGGCAGTAGACCTCCAGGAAGAGGGTTGGGGACTGAAAACCTACAGGGCAGTAGACCTCCAGGAAGAGGGTTGGGCTGAAAACCTACAGGGCAGTAGACCTCCAGGAAGAGGGTTGGAAAACCTGAAAACCTACTGAAAAGGGCAGTAGACCTCCAGGAAGAGGGTGGCTGAAAACCTACAGGGCAGTAGACCTCCAGGAAGAGGGTTGGACTGAAAACCTACAGGGCAGTAGACCTCCAGGAAGAGGGTTGGGCTGAAAACCTACAGGGCAGTAGACCTCCAGGAAGAGGGTTGGGCTGAAAACCTACAGGGCAGTAGACCTCCAGGAAGAGGGTTGGACTGAAAACCTACAGGGCAGTAGACCTCCAGGAAGAGGGTTGGACTGAAAACCTACAGGGCAGTAGACCTCCAGGAAGAGGGTTGGGCAGCCCTGGACTAGACAATACCCTCAAAACATTTTAAAGGAATGGCACACTGTTGATTATTATTGTGCCAATACCCATTAGACTACACTATAAAAAGTAACTGTCCAACTCATTAAAGAAATTGAGTAGTGGCTACTCAAACATCTCCAACAGTCAGTAGAACTCAAATCATAAAAGTCGTACTAACTCAGATGTCAACAAGATTTCTTATCACTTCATGTTTTTGAGTACAGTTAACAAATATTAGGTTATTGAGTAAGTATAACTTCATTTATTTGTGTTTCGCTAATCTAAAGTGATTGAGATTTTACAAGTCATAATTATTTCATATTTTAAAGTAAATCTAATGTTTATTAAATCAGTCGCTCTTGCTTGATTCTATTATGTTTTGCATCTGTACTTAAATTAATAAAGTAAGAGTCAAACACATTGATATTTGAGTAAAAAACACTTCTGTGTTGTGCTGATATAGAATTATTACGTATTTGCAAGTTATGAATATACTAGTGCTACGTGGTTAATGTATATATGTTTTTATTTATGATACTTTCACACAATGTTTTATGCATGTTTAAAGAAAGAAATGTATATTTCTAAAATAGTATTAAGCATATGTTATGCTACAAGTTGTAATTGATCATGATTAATAGATATCAAAACCGTCAGGCAAATTGATGTTGAATAACGAGACAAGTCATTCCCACCATCAACAAGGTGTGTAGTACCACTCTTAATGATAGAGGCTAATGCAGCTTCCTGTAATGATTTCGTCCTCTCTCCAGTTACTGCTAGAGGAATGAGCACTGTGCTCAACAATGCCTGCTATAAAGTGGAATAAAATGACAAATGGTCAAATACATAAAATAATGTTAAACATTAAGACACGACCACTGAAAATGACTAATCAGAACTTAAAAGGAGAACCAAAACACTTCATTACTTAAGTATTGAACACTGAAATACGTTCAGTTCAGCGGAGGCTGCTGAGGGGAGGACAGCTCATAATAATAGCTGAAATGGAGTAAATGGAATGGCATCAAACACATGGAAACCATGTTTCATGTATTTAATACCATTCCACTGATTCCGTCCCAGCCATTACTATGAGCCCATTCTCCCCAATTAAGATGCAACCAACCTCCTGTGTTTGAGTTGGGTTTCTCAAATGATTCTTGGCAACAGGTTTCCACGACAACGGAAAATTGTTAGCAAAACGAATGACTTTTTACAGTGGAGCTCTGATGCAATATTGCCACTTAACTTGAAGTTGTACTCGTAGCCTGCATATTTCTCCATAGTCCACTTTGACGGCCAGAAGCTTCTCAGTGTCACAGCCCCTTGACTTATTTCACATTTTGTTGTGTTAAATCCGCATTAGGGCAATTATTTTGAGATACTAGCTCTATCGTTGACTGTGTCTCCAAGAGACCGATAGAACAATTCTCATTGTACATGGTACTGGAAAACTATCGCTCAAAACATATCGAGCCACAGAGTGTTTGTCTATTGGTAATATGAGTGATGGATTTCTAACTCTGTATGAAATGATTTATTACACCTACTGGTCATTTCAATGTATATGGTGATAAAAGTGTTACTAGATGTAACTGCAGAGTCATTATATCAATAACTAATATGGTTCAGACTTCCCTGTTCACATTACACAGTGGAACAGGTCAAGTGTAGCCCTATTTTGTTGTGTTACAGCCTGAATTGACAATTTATTATATTGAGATTGTGTGTCACTGGCCTACACACAATACACCATAATGTCTAAGTGGAATTACGTTTTAAGACATTTTTACAAATTAATTAAAAATGAAAAGCTGGGGCACCTATAGCTAGATGGGTAAAACAAATATACATACATGTATTTGCCTTTGAGCATGGTGATGTTATTAAATAAATGTTGAATGGTGTATCAATACATCCAGTCACTACAAAGATACATGCAGTCATCGTTCCTGACCCAGTTGCTGAAGAGGAAGGAAACCTCTCAGTGATTTCACCATGAGGCCAATGGTGACTTTAAAACAATTACAGTTTAATGGCTGTGATAGGAGAAAACTGAGGATGGATCCACAACATTGTACTTACTCCATGATGGGGATCCTGAGTGGTGCAGCTGTCTAAGGCACTGCATCTTAGTGCTAGAGGCATTACTACAGACCCTGGTTCAATTCCAGGCTGTGATTGGGAGTCCCATAGGGTGGTGCACAATTAGCCCAGCATCATCTGGGGTTAGGGTTTGGTTGGGTAGGCTGTCATTGTAAATACGAATTAGTTCTTAACTGGCTTGCCTAGTTAAATAAAGGTTCAAACAACAAACATAAATAACAGAATGAAAAGAAGGAAGCCTGTACAGAATAAATATATTTGAAAACATGCATCCTGTTCGAAATAAGGTGCAAAATAAAAACTGCCAAATATTTGTGAAAGAAATGAACTTCATGTCCTGAATACAACGTGTTATGTTTAGGGCATATCCAACAACACATCACTGAGTACCACTCTTCATATTTTCAATCATGGTGGTGGCTGCATCATGTTGTGGGTATGCTTGTCGTCAGCAAGGACTACAGAGTTTTATTTAGGATAAAAAGAAATGGAATAGAGCTAAGCAGAGGAGGAAAACCTGGTTCAATCTGCTTTCCAACAGACACTGGGAGACAAATGTACCTTTCAGCAGGACAATAACTGAAAACACAAGGTCAAATAGACACCGGAGTTGCTTACCAAGACGACATTGAATGTTCTTGAGTGGCTTACTTACAGTTTTGACTTAAATTGGTCTGAAAGTCTATGGCAAGGCTTGAAAATATCTGTCTAGCAATGATCAACAAACAACTTGACAGAGGTTGAAAATGTTAAAAAATAATGTGAAAATGTTGCACAATCCAGGTGTGCAAAGCTCTTAGAGACTTATCCAGAAAGACACAGCTGTGATCGCTGACAAAGGCGATTTTAACATGTAGTGACTCAACCCTTTAGTGTTTATTTGTCATTATTATTATATTTTTTAAAATGTATTTTTTACAAATGTTAGTATTTTTCTTCCACTTTGAAATGATTTAGTATTCTGTGAACATCCTTGACAAAACAAGACAAATCAATTTAATCCCACCTTGTAACACAACAAAATGTGGAAAAGTCAAGGGGTGTGAATACTTTCTGAATGCATCAAAAAAGGGTTCCACTATGTTTACAACCCTTTTATGGCTTTATAGAACCCTTTTTATGGTTCTTTATAGAACCTTTATGGATAATGCTTTCTCAATCTCAACGTTTCTTTGTAGAACCATGCTGGGTCTGGTTTAATAGATATATTATATTGTTTAAATTCCATAGGTTCATTATTGTGTTTATTAACAAGTTGAATCAGGTGTGCTAGCTCTGGAACAGCTGGAGGTCCTTAAGGAGAGAACTAGGAACTACTGACTAGTCAACTGTTCTCAATATACACAAGACCATACTTTCACAACACACCGTCACTGGCCTCAGTCATATCAAATATGGAACAGCGCAACACAACAGATTGGATTAACTGCAATCGCCCCCACATTTTAATTATCACTTAAAGATTAGAAAAACACTTTTTTGAAATGCAAAGAACCATTGAAGGGCTCTAAGTGTTCTTTGGGTCAGTATGGTTCCACATAGAACCATCACCCTTCCTAAAGAACCCTTGAGGGACCCTCATTTTTTTGCGTGTAAGGTGACCAATGTATTTGTATACATTCATACATAACTTAAAATAAAATAAAAACACTTAATGCACTCTGCACTTGACAGTATCACTGATTTATTGAGGTTAAATATTGGCCATGGCCTCAAAGCCTTCTTCAGAGCATTCATATACATAAACATTAAATACATTTATACATACATACCTCCACATGCATAAACATTCATTGAAGTTGCAGGAAATGTATCACCTCTCACCACCCTCAAAAGAGGTAAGGTTTACAGACTGCTCCTCACCATACTGTTAATCATAATTATGATGGCTGCAGGCTGATTTCCCAGAGACAGCAGTGACTTACTTTAGATTTATGTGTGAACACGTGTGGAACATTGGAATTTAGATGTTATCAATCATAACTTTTAAATATGGACTTAAGACAAGCCCCAGTCTTCTGCATTTGGACCATTGAGTATGGTTCTATGAATACATGGACTGAAGGTCCAACAGTGGAGAAAGCAATGGTTCAGCCCATAGAATCAGAGAAAATAATAGTCCTTCTATATTGCTTCATCAGAGAAAGCCTTTCTTATTTTTTTCTGTTCCAATCCTCCCAAAGACAAACACACTGCACATTGGGAGGAGCACAGGGTCAGCTGCAGTGTAGCATGCCAGGAGTTAGCTAGGGGTTAAGTGTCTTGCTCAAGGGCACAAAGGCAGCCAATTGTAGCTTGGTTCTGAAACTAGCAGCCCTCCAGTTGTGGGTTAGTCTCTTCTATTGCCTGGCCCGGGATTCGAACCTTTGGGATAACATAATTGTTTATGCATGGGTGAATGGATCATATAAAACTGCAGTGTTGGAGACAACAACATCAGAAGGAGTCTGTTTATTCTTGAGAGATTAGAGCTCCCACATCTTGAATAGAAATGTGTTTATGAACCAATCTGGTAATGTTATATTGTTATTTAGGAAACAAGTGTGTCATACCTTTGCTTTCTACTGTTTGATCAAATGTTCTCAGAGAAAGATACAAATCCCCGTAAAACAAGGCCTATTCCACAGGGATTAGTTTTGAGCCCGGGGTTGAGGCCCATTGCTATTCTGCACACCCTATTGTAGGACTTGAACTGTGTGCCACTGTACAGCTTTGGTAGTGTATGGAGATGTACAGGAATCACCCTTATCAGAATGTGTTTGCCGTTTTCTTTTCATAACAGGAGTACTGCTATAAGATGTGTTTTGGGGCATCTCGAGCAACCTGGCTATCTCGAACCATTTATTTATTTAACCTTTATTTAACTAGGCAAGTTAGTTAAGAACAAATTCTTATTTACAATGACGGCCTAAATTTTATAACCAGTTACTACATGGAAATCAACCTCAATATATACCATCATAACTAGTCACATACTAAAAATAAATATTGTTTAACTTAATTAATTGCAGCAATATGCATCACCTCAATAAAAATTGAATGTAAACATGTAAACAACAGTAGTCCAAAACACAAATTATATTCAGACATTATCCCAAAATGTCATTCAAAATGCATTTTAAACATTCAAAACTGATACTTCACGATGTATTTTCTGCGTTGATATGTTTCTGTAAATCGAAAACAAAAGAAGAATGAGGAGGATAATATTTTAAAGGCATATAGCCTATTTTCTAAAGCCTACTACTATAAGATACCTACTTAATAAGTTATTGCACAACTTGTTTTTCTCAAATAAAATAATGCTCTCGAATGAAACGGCTATTCAATAAAAATTCAGGAACTTACATGAATGCACATTGTAAAATGTAGTTCAAATCTTCTCGGTTGTCATTCCAAAAGTAGCACAAAAAATATAGGCCTATCAGTGTTTTCATTTTTTTTCGTATCCTACTGATAAATGACTTGGCATTAGGTAAGGTTATTTCTTTTAAAACTATTATTGCATGCTTGTAGCGTATTGAAAATACAGGAAGCTTCCGTGCAATGAACAATTATCCGTAAGAATTGTCTGACCGTCGGGCTTTTGTGTGTATACTTTTAACAGATTCCTGTTTAGGTTTAGTCTACTTGCCATAAACTTTAATAGTGCTATAAATGGGGCTAGCTATATCCGGAAACACGGTGTTTTTCTTTTTATGGTGTGCAATGTCGACTCATCCTGCGACATGGCACATGGCCTGCACAGACAAGATGCAACTTGCCTCGGTGTATGTATATCATTTATTTATATCTTAATCATAGCTGTGGAATTTACAAAATTATCTATCTTTCTTTCTTATCTCATAGAGAGACTAATGGGTTAGCCATTTTCTATGTTAAGCGACAAGACTAGATCTATTTGAAATGCCAAGAGGATGGAAAATATTGTAGGCCTGAAAAAAATGTAATCAAATATTGTAGGCGTATAGTATACCTACTGCGAAACAAATCAAACGTGTTTCTCTCCAATATCACCGCCTGCTCTTTTGAATTATCCGAGAAATGTACTCTTCCAACTTTAAATGCCATAAGGCCTGGGCTAGATCTTCACATTACCTCATCTTTATTCGGAACCTTTCTATTTTACAGTATCCTAAAAGAGGTCTGCCTACTGACTTGTTATGCTCAAATAGGCGCATATCCCTAGTTCCGTCTGATTTTCAGATTTACACTTCACTGCAATGTTCTGTCTAACATTTTCAGCGAATAGGCCTAAATGTTTAAATTCACATGTGAAGCTTTTCCAATCTTCTATATGTTCTTGGACGGAAAGGCTAAATCAAGCTTTTGGGTGTGGGAAATATCTAACACTTACCCTATATGAAGTATTCATGAGAATATGAAAAACGAAAGGATATCATTTTCACACGTTATAGGTCTGTGTCGTTTCTCTAAATTAGGAGTATTGAAGGCCTGTGCATATAGTAGCATATCTTTGAATCGAATGAAGATTGATGAATCGAATTAATTGAACCTGAGCATAAACCTACTATATTGAAGGTGTTGATTGAGGTGCATGGCCTCAAACTATATCTACTTACCTAATAGGCTGTGTGTGTGTGTGTGTGTGTGTTTGTGCTTGTGTTTGTGAAGCTTCCAATAGTTTATTCATTGCCCATGTTCACATTGGTGGATACATTGAGATATTGATATAAAGTAGCATATTGGGGAATACTCTCACATCATTGAGGTGGAACAGGTATTTGCATTGCTTCCGTTTAGCTCTTTATTAAACTAGAAATATTAAGAAAATATTTAGGTCTATAGAACTTTATCCTCAAGAAGGAGAAAAATACTAGGATGTCCAATACATTCCTAGTTGTTTTGGGGATACATTTACAGCTGAGTAATCAACGTTTACGACTGAATCCATTCTGGGATTGGTTGCAGCGAGCCACGTGGCACACCCGCTCCGTGAACATGAACTTTATGCTGTTCTCTATTCCTCGGATCTCACGTTATATATAAGCAGCTCTCCCAGCAGGGGCTTAGAAATTATATCGCCAATACATTATTTTCCTTCAGTATAGACTAAATAGCAGTTAAGCTTTTGGATATGGAACGCATTTGGTCTAGGCTACATTCCCTTCCCGACGTGCTCCTGCCTCGCGGTTGGAAATGGCTTCACGACAGTCACAGCCTTTACCAGCCCCTGTCTACGGTAGCCTATCCTAGAGGAACAGTAACCCAACGGTTGCACAAAGAGAGAAAGAGAAAGCAGCGGACAGTAAATTATGCTGGTTATCAAATTGTTCAATTTAGTTTTTGCTTTTCGATCCGTCGGCAGATTTGGAGACATTTGCCATGCGCGGTGTAGCGGCGTAGAGGTCCATTTGCCAGGATCACCGACATACCCTTCCACTGGATCAGTGATCCTGCGTCACGGTCACTACAAACAACTCGGAGAACGCAGATGCGGGTAAGATAGCGATTCCGTGATCCTTCCTCACTGGCTTGAATCTGGATATGAACCGTATCTGTTAGAAGGGGGCATTTGAGACGTTATGCCATTCAGGCTGTATGGTATCAGATACGTGAGGGGAAAGACATTGGATATGAATGCTATTGATGTATATTTTGCGTATTCGTGACCTGACCTGCAGGCTACTGTAACCTCAGTTGTTTCCCTATAGTAGGCAAGACTGCCTCCGCTTGTAAATGGATACTTCAGTAGTGCACTGTTCAGAAAATCAATGACGCACCGTCTAGATGTAATCATATGTTATGCTAGAGTGTGGTTTGTTTTGTCGAAGATAGCTTGCCTTGGGTGGGTAAATATTGCGAGAGGATCCACTGGGGGGACCATGTTGTTTTGTGGTAAACAGCGCTATGTTCATTTGGGGCTTGAATCTTTCTTTGCCATTCTTCCAGATTATAGAGATGACATTGAACTGTGTTTTGGACACACACACACACACACACACACACACACACACACACACACACACACACACACACACACACACACACACACACACACACACACACGACTGACTGTTGTTCACTGCTATTAACAGTGCCCCCTTGTGCCTACCGCTTCCACGGCGGGGATGAGGGGTAGTGTAGGGGGAGTAGTGGGGTATTTGGTATTGGGGGGGGTATTTTATTAGGATCCCCATTAGCTGTTGCGAATGAAGCAGCTACTCTTCCTGGGGTCTAAACAAAACATGGAACATGACATAATACAGAACATTATTAGACATGAACAGCTCAAGGACAGAACTACATCTGTTAGTCAGTCTGTAACTTATATACCACAATAGTGTGGATATAACTTCATATAGAGCTGAAATATGTGCATACCAAAATGACTGAACCTGTCACCAGCATGCACGCAGCTTGGAATATCGTATGAAATATTTCAACCGTCCCCATTTTGAAATTATGTCTGTATTGGTGGGTTGTGAGACTTGTTTTCTGTTACAATAATAAAGCTGTACACAACAACAAGGATTCAATATTTAATTATATTAACTGAAGGAACACCAGCAACAGCAAACATGGTCAAAATCATAATAACAAAAATAACAATAAATCATTATCAAAATAATCGTCATGATCACATTCCCTATAAACAATCATATGCACACACATAGGGCAGAATCCTTGCTTAAGATATCCACGCCTAACTAGCCTACAACTTGCGCGTAAATCAAATTGCTAAGGTTTACGCACGAGCTTCGTTAAGCTTCCCGCAGGAGATTTTACGCACGAGCGTCATCATTTTTGGATTACCAATAGTCTATACTGAGCTCCATAGGATATAACCCTTTACCTGTGAATAATTGGTTAAATATGATAAACACTTGTACATTAATTTGCCCTAAATACACATGGCATGCATGTGTAGTGATGGCAAAGCTACGTGATAAGAGGGGGGTTGTGTTACATACTGTGTCTTTTCTATTCATTTCTATAGCCTAAAGTAAAGCCATTATTGGGAAAAGAAGAGCATTTGATCACTTCAGATATTGTATTAGGCTAATTGAAACTAGAGCGTCAATAGACATGCTCGCAGGTGCGTTTAATTCATACTGGCACCTATCAAATGTCAGGTCATTGTGCGCGAACCTTTTTTTCCCCATGGTTTCCTATTGTGCTTGTCATGGGGGATACATCTTAGCTCTTCAGTGGGTTATCCTTGAGAGAGAGAGAGAGAGAGAGAGAGAGAGAGAGAGAGAGAGACAGAGACAGAGACAGAGACAGAGACAGAGACAGAGACAGAGACAGAGACAGAGTGAGAGAAATATCCTTCAAATAAAAAATTCATAACACAGAAGCCATACATTACTAACATGCGAACTCGTTTCCCCAACCCCTTGTAACTAACGTTACACTTCAAAATCTTACATCAACGATTGACCCAACTCACTTGTAAAAATTAAAAGAGTGTATTATATTCCAGATGTCAGTTTGCAGATATACACTGGCTTTATTAATGCAGAAAATAGTGATTTATTGTTTGTCTGTATTTGGCTGCTTTTTTAAAGGTTTATCAAAAAACCCAATGGATATCATATATTTTTATATTTAGAAAATATAGCAAATGCCTATGGAGTTATTTTTTATTGGGGATTTGAAACTTATAATAGGGCCACGCGCTGTACGATCAAAGGTTTTAATGTCTATTACGCATTGTTATTGAATCAGCAATCAAAATAGAAGATATTTGCTAATTAACATGATTTACGATGTGTTTTAGTCACCTTAAACAGCCTCATCTCTCATTAGCCTTGTGCATAACAGGCATAAAGCCTATACCCCACTGGGCTAAAACTGATTAAATCAATGTTGTTTCCACGTCATTTCAACCCCCCCCCCAAAAAATCTGCGATGACGTTGCATCAACGTGGGAAGCTAATTGGATTTGGTAAAAGGGTATTTCCTATTTTTTCTCATCCAACTTTGAACCTAAATCTAATGAAATTGTGATTTTTTGGTTGTTGAATTTACGTTAGTTGACAACTCAACCAAATGTAAATCAAAACTGGACGTTGAACTGACTTCTGTGCCCAATGGGAAGCGAGTAGACATACTCTTTATACCCAATCTCCGCAATATGTTAACATTATCTCATCAAAGTTTGTTCAGAGCTAGCAGTGAGTATTAACTCCTCATGTTACAGTAAGAGAAAGCGGATACAAAAGCATTAATGTTGCAACAGTAGGCTATTACAACCAACAAGCTCTCAGTCTCACTGCAGAAATATACGTTATTGCACTTATGTCAAATTTCGAAGTTGCTCCAAAGTCAAATTTTGAATTGTTTTTGACACCCCGGGTTGCTCCTCCAGATTACAACTACAAGTGTGTGACACCATTATTAGGCCTAATTGGACTGTTCTGGCTTGTTTCCTCATTTACTACTACTACTAAGAATGATCATTAAAATAATTATATCGTTTTGAGTAAATTATTAGTATTATTATCGGCAGCAGTAGTAGGCCTAGTAGATAATAGTGTAGTAAGCTACACGCATATAGCCTATAAAGTGCAACAGTGCAGATGTTCCTCTTCAAAGAAATACGGGCCAAACGGGCTCTTTCCTCTCTGCTTCAAAAGCACGTAATTTGTGGGCTGCCATAAACCACTTAGGCATAGGCATACAGCTCATTCTCCCAGCTCACATCACTATACCGCATACCAACAGCTCTTGTGAATTATGCAATGGAACTACCACAAACTCCAGGGTATAAAAACAAAAATCATCAGAGTTGGTTTATAAACAATTATGTAAAATACTTCGGTCATATAGGGGTAAAATGTATAGAGCCTATAAAGGGTATAAAAAGTGAAATACCGATGTATTGAGTGCAGTCATATCATTGAGGTTCGCACTCAGACATCTCCTCAGTCACAGTTGACAACACATTGAAGTACGTGATGTTGATACATTGTGAGTATTGCTGATTTCGGTCGCGCGCTCGGCTGTATGGCTCTCATCATTTGCTAGGCACCCAGACTTATGTAGCCCAAGCAGTAGTCCTATACAGTCTGCGACCATTTTGGCTTAGTTGAGTGTAGGAGGAGAATCCTAATTCTATTCACAGAATGGGGACACTATTTATGTAGACTAGTGAAATGCAAAATTGTGAGTATAACGAAAGCAACTTTAATAGAACATTTAATGGGAAGGATATAGGCATAAAGGTCTCATTTCGGAGTTATGACGCACTTTCAACTGCCTTTCATTTCCTCAAGTAGTTAACACAATAACACACATGCAATACTGTTTACAATTAGAGGTTTTTAAGATGAAATATTTCTTCTTGGTTTTCCTATTTTTTTTCTCCCTGTTTGCCAGTCTGCGGATGTCACATATGGCCACTAATCCAGTGGGAAACATTTATTGCACCACAGACTTCCTCGTCTTTGTTCTGTCCTCGCTTTTATGGCCTGTTTAGGCCAGAACAGGAGCACAGACCCACATCTGCAAGTTAAAGATTCGTTTTGTTGTAGTCTGTATAGATATCCCCTTGTCAAATACATTTGTATACATTTGTAGTTTCAATACTGTGAAATCTCAATGTATTGTCAATACTATATATTATTACTATTGATTATTGAAAAGAATTTGGAAATATCGGCAATGTTTAGCTAATATCGTTCTCTAATCAACGTTTTGTTATCGAATAGCTTGAAGGTTGTTTGAACAATCAAATGAATCAATCTGAATTGATTTACGTGCAGGTCTGTGTTGAAGCTGCAGATGGAAAAGGCTTTGCAGTAGTCTATTGTTGAATGAACTTTGCCACACACGGAGAACAAAAGACTTCAATGTGGAATATTGGTATCCTATCTGCAAGATCATAACAGTTGTGTCGAGTTTGTACCTAATTTTATCCGGGTATTCATTCAATGATGAATGACTCTTGTTAATGATAAATTACTCAATTCCCTCAGTTATGCACGAGCTCATGTCATAGGCCTACATATAACACAATTATACGTCTATTTTTGATTTGATTTGATTTATTAGGACCCCCATTAGCCGACGCCAATGGCAACATTTAGTAGTGCTGAGGTCCGACACATAACGAAAAGAACATTACAAACCTAATACTTTACAATTTACATACATATGGTGTAGAACTAAAGTACTGGGCTATTTCAAAATATACATCCTTGTTTAAGAAATAGCCTACATCATGTCACCGATACTAAAATCATATAAATATCGTCCATTTATGTAATATTTGTGTGAAGGCAACACACATAACATATATTTAAGCAATAACGCATGAGGGGTGTGGTATATGGACAATATACCACGGCCAGGGGCTATACTCACACGACGCAACGCGGAGTGCCTGAATACAGCCCTTAGCTGTACAGCCCTTAGCTGTATTCAGGGGCGGCAGGGTAGCGGCAGGGTAGCCCAGTAGTTAGAGCGTTGGACAAGTAACCGAGTTCAAACCCCCGAGCTGACAAGGTACAAATCTGTCGTTCTGCCTCTGAACAGACAGTTAACCCACTGTTCCTAGGCCGTCATTGAAAATAAGAATTTGTTGCCTAGTCAAATAAAGTTTTAAAAAAATAATAGCTGTGTGGTATGTTGGCCATATAGCACAAACTCCCCAGGTGCCTTATTGCTATTATAAACTTATTACCAACATAATTAGAACAGTAAAAAAAAAGTTTTTTATCATTCACGTGGTATATGGTCAGATATACCATAGCTTTCAGCCAATCAGCATTCAGGGCTCTAACCACCCGGTTTATAATATGCAATTTGGGACTGATATTACAGTATTTGGTGAGAGAGTATTGCGGTTAGGTGAATAAATACCTAGCTCTAAATTTCTAAGATGTGATTGTATCCGTAAAAGTGCTATGTGGGTACATCCTCTGACATAGCCTGATCAATGCTGTACTCACGGTTGATTGTTGGATTATCAGGATAGAAGGTGGAAACAGTTAATAGCGTAGTAACTTTAAATAAAAAATATTATAGTATTTTTCTTTGAGATTATAATCCAACACATTCGTTTCAGAGGCTCGAGATTTATACATAGAGTTATTTATTGGTGAGCTGGGCAATGTCAGTTGGTTTTATTGCCCATCACAGAGGAGACCCTAAACGCATTCTTAGCATCCCCGACCTTCCCCCTAACAATCGGAATGACCAGTTCAGAGCCGAGCCACGATACTTACCTACGTCATGTAATGGATTTCATACACGATGTAAATCATGGAAAGAATGTAAGAAATTCTTGCTTCAGCAAAAACACAAGAACCAACAAAGCACGCGAGTTTTATGAGAGTGCTACCGATACATAAACGTCTAAATGTACAACTCACCCTGAAATGGTGTACAGTGCTCAGGTCAAACAATTACATTATACAAATATATTTGTACATTGTACTTGTTAGTGGCATTTACAATATGCAAAATATGTGCTTGCAAACTACCTTCTCTCTCTCTCTCTCTCTCTCTCTCTCTCTCTCTCTCTCTCTCTCTCTCTCTCTCTCTCTCTCTCTCTCTCTCTCTCTCTCTCTGTCTCTCTCTCTCACACACACACACACACACACACACACACAATATTCCACTATTCCCCATAAGCAGGCTAAACAGATGTAAAGATATCAATTGAGTTGTCCCATTTATAAAATGACATAAACTGTATTCTGGTTTTGGACAGGCAGCAGTTTGATATTGCTGACAGATACACATGTCACTTATATGTTTATATTGTCTTGTTTTCTTGCTGAGTAGCAAGACCCACTAACTTCATGCATGTGTTTTCTGACTGTGTTGTTAGAGCTAAAGCTGGTTATCTAAAAGCTACGGTTTCCTTTTAACTCCTTGCTCTCAATTGGTGGAGAAGGGTCAGCTGACATTGTCATATTTTCCCTCTCGGAGCCTCAGCTAAAACACTCGGGTTAGTGTGTCTTACTGGAAATTAATAATATTGAAATCTCAAGGAACCGTCCATTTTACAGAAGCAGATAACGTATAAAAGGAAGGTTTTGCAAAGGTGTGTGAGATAGACAGAGTATAAAGAGAGACGGGAAGGGGGAGCTACTGAGAGAGGGAAGTGAAGAGAAAAAAAAGACCGATAAAGTGGGGAGAGTTAAAGGAGAGGGTTACAGGCAAGGTATGAATTCGTATTTCGCAAACCCGTCGCTCTCCTGCCATTTATCCGGTGGTCAAGATGTTTTGCCAAACGTGTCCCTAAATTCCACAACTTATGACACAGTGAGACATTTTTCCTCGTATGGGGCTGCTGTGAACCAGAATCGAATATACTCAAATCCTTTCTATTCTCCCCAAGACAATGTTGTTTTTGGGCCGAGCCGGGCATCCTATGAGTATGGATCTAATGTGTTTCTTCAAGACAAGGATGGGGGTCTTGCCAGTTGCAGACAAACAAGCAGAGGGCTGAATGCACAAAGCCACAGTGCTCAGGAGTACAGCTTGGATCACGCCAGAGGAGGATCGCAGGAGCAGAAAGCTAACGTCCAGATTTACCCCTGGATGCAGCGAATGAACTCTCACAGCGGTGAGTTTTACTACAACAAATAAATTAAGTAAATGGGTCAGTTTTACGATATGTCTTAGCAACAGAGCAACTTCGTTTTTATGGCCCCATAAAACATCATTGTATCGTCTCGCCCTGGTGAAAGGCCTCCTTTCTGAGTATGCGTAACTATTCTAAGAGTTGCCCCAAATTGTATGTTTTGTTGAAACCTGAATCTTATATATTTAATTTAAACAATTTGCATAAACTATGTATATTTTACAAACAGACGTTGGACATTCATATTACGTACCATGGTTTGGAGAACCGCTTGTTTACTCCACTGCATGCCAGATGCGTTACTACCCCGAGCAGAAATAGGCTATTTTGGACATGAATCGCTGCCGTCACATTGTCAGTACCTTTGTAATGTCTAATCTAGATTATGGTGATTAAATAATCTGATATCAGAAAAATGTAAAGATTGGTTATGTATATATGTGTGTGTGTGTGTGTGTGTGTGTGTGTGTGTGTGTGTGTGTGTGTGTGTGTGTGTGTGTGTGTGTGTGTGTGTGTGTGTGTGTGTGTAATCCAATACTTTGTTTTCTTTTCTTTTAACTGCACAGGAGTTGGATTTGGATCAGACAGACGCAGAGGACGCCAGATATACTCCCGTTACCAAACACTGGAACTGGAGAAAGAGTTCCATTTCAACCGCTATCTAACCAGACGTAGACGTATCGAAATAGCAAACGCTCTCTGTTTGACAGAACGTCAGATCAAAATTTGGTTCCAGAACCGTCGTATGAAATGGAAGAAAGAGAGCATTCTAACGTCTAAGGTGACAGGGAGTGAATTAACAGGGACCTCCGTGGAGGAAGGAGACGGCGTGGAGAAGGAAGAGGGAAAAAATAAAAATAAATGAAAGAAAGACATTTAAAACGAAATCATGAGACTACAACTAAACTACCTAGCCATTCAAGGACCAGAAACTCTAATGCATGATATTATTCTGCTATTTGCCCACCCCCCATCTATGTATCGGTTTGTATCACTTCAACCAATTCACATAGGTCATTCATAGGCATGGTTTACAAACACAATATGCATAAGCATTCCAAATGTGAAGGAAATGCGAAGGCACACTTATTTTGTTTTTGATAATATAGGTATTTGAAGCTTTACTTTCCCATGAATCCACATCGTAATTGTGTGTTGTGCAATATGCATCTAGCAAATATCCGGAAAGCTCTCATGGGGTGAACAACACTACCTAAATTGTAGATATGCCTGTATATATTCTATGTACGCCTATGTGTACCCTATGTAGCTCAAATGGACGTTCTCATAAAGTGGCACTTACCACTGTTTAGCCTAATAACCGTTTTGGGTTACCCAAGACTACCTAATAAAGAGGACAAATAATACACGAGCAATCACGTTGTTTAGGTTTGTGAATTTATGTTTGATCATAATTGTGTATCATTGAATAAAATGTTTTCAAAACATGTCCGTCCCTGTCTTTTGTACAATTCTGAGCAGCGGGTCATCACAATACAGATCACTAACCTCCACTACAATCCAGATACGACAGTGATGTTGTTTTGCACAATTTCTGTGTTTAGTCTGGCAAAGTATTTAATGTATTACAGGTAGCCTACAAAGTATTTAATGTATTACAGGTAGCCTACAAAGTATTTAATGTATTACAGGTAGCCTACAAAGTATTTAATGTATTACAGGTAGCCTACAAAGTATTTAATGTATTACAGGTAGCCTACAAAGTATTAAGTGAATGGCTCTTTCCATGTATGAATATTACTTGACATATTACTGTTTAAGAAAGCATCCGTATTGTTTCTATAGTCATAGTAGCCAATCCACATTTCCAAATGAAGAAGCAACGGAAACAAGTTTTGGATACCAAAATAAACTCAAATATAAGCCATAAGCCATAAGCCATATTGTACTATAAGCTGATAGCTAGTCCAACCTTTAGGCAATCGGCCTAAAAACAATGGTTTAGAGATTGTTTATGCTGCTCAATAAACGTTGAAATGGGCAGTTTGGGCACAGGGACCTATTTCTTCCGCACTTCCGGGATGACTATCAACACGATTTAAACCAAATTAAGATAAACCTACATAGCATAATGGCGCCTCAAATAGCACAGCATTTTAATATAATAATAATAATAATAATAATAATAACGATAGCCGACTATGGAGCATTTTGTCGTTTTGTATTGCTCAATCAGTGTTGCTGTTCATAGTGCCTCTATGGGGCAAACCGCCCCACCCCCACTAGAGGCTGGTACGCTATGTAATGCAGCAGGGCAAGGGAAGTGGGCCTATGGAGGGGCATAGATGAGATGACCGCCCTGGTCTGCCCTACACCAGACACCAGATGACGCTATTGTCTTACAGTCTCGCCCTTTTCCTCACCCAGACCCCACCATGGTCCCCAACAGCCCAAAGCACAAAGTTTACCGGGCACATTCCCCCTATTCATCAATATACCCCCGGGAATATCAAGCCAATGCATGACTGGCCAACATCAGCACGTGATCCTATTTCCCATATTTGGGCATTACACGTCGAATCAAGAAAAATACATATATGAATGCCACCACCTATAAACCGTGGTATTAAAAAAAAAGATACCCCTTGAACTTCCAAAGAGCTTCCTATGAATAGCAACAACTAATATAAATAACAATATAACAGCAAAATATTTAGCCCAGGCTACTCTCGGATACAATATGTATTGTTAGTCTATTGCCGTTTTTACTTCATGAATCCCTTGCGCACCGTTTTTGTGTGTTTCGTGTAAGATGAGCTCGTACGTAGCAAACAACATTTTTAAGGAGCAAACGCACGAGGCATCCTCCTTTAACACCATGAATAGTTTTGGCAGTTATGGCTCTCTCTCTTCCCTCCATCAAGCCAATTATGCCTATAACGGAGGTCTTCATTTCAACGGAACATTCACCTCCTCTGATTCCACTGCGAACTCTCTGAAACGAGAAGAGATGGAAACTAGCCTGCGAGGCAATACGGACACTCAACCTCCACCACGACTACAGTCTTGCTCAGCTGCGAGCTCCCGGAACTCCGTGCAAAACTGCCTTCGTGATGGGATACTGAGCAAAGGGACTGGAAGGCCAATGGAAGTGGTCGAAAACCCTATGACTGAAGAAAACGCAATCAAAGTCGAAACTATGCAACCCGTGAAATGTCAAAACCATTCGAAGAAGCACCAAGACAGTCAACAGCAACCGCAGATTTTTCCCTGGATGACAAAACTACACTTGAGCCACGGTAAACTGAAAAAAAGCCAACTTAAAGCCTACTACTTCCCTCACTCACTCACTCTCTCTCGCTTGCTATCCTGCTTTGTCCATTCACCGTTTTTCGTTTTGAGTTTTATAGGCCAAACGCAGGAAATAATAAAACTGGCGGTCATAAATTTTATGACAAAGGCGTCTATTGCTCGTAAACCTGTTCTGTTACTGTGAAGAGGTGATCTGCCACGGTTAGATTTATGGCTGCATAATTGGATAAGAGAAACAAAAATATTAGAAAACGATAAACGAGTAGTCATTTTTACGTTAATGTATTAATGCTTTTCAGCTCCTAACAGGTTATTATACTCTAAGATGAGGATAGGCTATAGTCTAGTTGAACTCGGAGGAAAAGTATGTGCCCTGACCTCCGTGTGAACTTTTCACCTTGGAAAGCTCCAGATATAATTGAAAGATGGTATTCATGTCCAAAATCCACTATTGCCCATTAGGCTATAGCCTACTGCTGGAGTTACCACTAAATATTACCACTGCATTTGGTGGTTTATTAAAGACTTTAAAGACCAAAATTATAGTTCTGCGAGTGTTCTTCCTTATAATATTTATCTGGATTTCCCAGTGCAGCGAATGCTGTTTTTTTTTCTCCAAGTTTTATTTGAAATGAACAAACGCCAGAATAAATACGCTTTTGTATTCAATGAAATAGAATTAGAATAACATTAATTTCACTGTTAGTTTACACCTTTTACACCTGCAACGGACGAATACAATTTCATTTCATTCATCCAGAGCTTTTGTCCCATGATTTCAATGTCATTATTTCGTTCAAGCAGTTAATTTGAATTGAAATAGTTTCACTTCTTTGGGGCTTTTAGTCACTTGAACGTTTCATCATTTGTAAACGATTTGAATCATTTTAGATGCTGCAACTCAAAATAGAGAGGCAGTATCTTCATCTCACGTCATTCGACATTAACCTTGACCTCAGGTTATTTTTTATATGAATTAAGATTTTATAATATTCGATAACACTTGGATTTTCCTAAAATGTAGGCTAATGCATATTTTCTCTAATACCACTTCAGAATCATCTGACGGTAAACGCTCTCGAACCAGTTACACCCGCTACCAGACTCTGGAGTTGGAGAAAGACTTCCATTTCAACCACTACCTCACCCGTCGCAGGCGCATTGACCTCGCCAATTCCCTCTGTCTGAACGAGAGGCAAATCAAAATTTGGTTCCAGAATCGACGTATGAAGTGGAAGAAGGATTCGAAACTGAAATCAAAGGACTCAATATAAACATGGAGTTGATGACTGATCTGGAGACGAACTGCTAAAAGAAGTATGCAGAGGGAGACCATTATTCGAAACGAGAAGGCCGTTTTCATAAATCAGCACTTGTGTTACGGACTATTACATTATTAGCATATTACGTGTTTGTAACTTTACATGTGGACTTTTATTCTTTGCTTGATGGATGTAAAAAATGGAAGGAAAATATTGAACAAAAATATAGTAATGTGTTGTCTAAATGTAAAGATTGTGTAAAGACCTTTGGAAGTCTTAGGGAGGAGCTGTGGACTATAAGGCCACTCCCTCTTTCATGTTTCAATGCGAATACACGAACATTCTGCCTATTCTTTTATCCTTGAGATAATAATTAAGAACATGTCAGTGAGTGATCCTGAGTGGTAATACAATCAAAGCGAGGAGACCTAACTGTTCGTGTCTCTTATAATGACGAACATTTTTTATTTTATTAAATGTCTTAAAATTCATATTTGGGCGCTGAGTGACTTTGTTGTATTCGGGTTTACAGCAAACAGACGGTTAACTTTTTGAACTATGGATTATGTCCAACCAAATATGTAAGACTTTCGTGATGGTATTTGAGGACAGCACCCATACCTATAGGCCTACCATTCCATGTCTTAATATATATATATATACATATATATATATGTTCGCAGTTGTCTGAACCAATCGAAACAGTGTACATATTGAATAATCTGCCACCCCCATAGATGCACAATAATTGCATATGTACAGAAGGCCTATTGTACAATTGTCTGAATAAGCTTGTGATTCAATCAAAACGCTTACAGGTGTTGAGAAAACGTTTGAATAAACCTCCCATACCGTATTACCAGCACATTCGTGTCGCAGTTTTGTATCAGTACACATGTATAGGCACTTAGTATTAAGAAATAGATTCGAGGTCCCACACGTCTATTTAAAACATTTACAGTAGGCCTATCTATCCCTGACAGACAGACGCATGCACATACACGTTTAAGCCCCCAATAAAACTGTATTACTGCGTTTCCACCTCTCCACCACAGATATAAAATGGTTCCTGTTTTAACATGATAGAGCCAGAGAGCATAGCTAGCTGCTTCTAAATTCATATGGGTTGAGATGTATAGGCTAACTTTCTCCATAGGCCTAGCCACTCACAGACTTGGATGTTTCAGTGGCCTTACTCACGGACCAAATGTAAAGCTATGGTTATGAAATATGTTAAGAGTATGCTATATGTTTATATTCAGCCTATATCAAAAGTTTTTTTTAAAGCTAACAAAAAAACGGTTTATTAATATAGCTTTAAGTAGATATTTTATCATGTGAGTCAATATTGTACGCTAGTGTAGTAGACAAAACCATAAGTTGAAACACAGCTATGCATTGACCTGTATTTGGCACACTGCTGGCCTAATTATTGACACGTATTGTAACAAGGTCTTAACAAAACAAACATCTAGTTTCAGGGAAAAGGATTAATCAGATGCCCTTTCCTGTAGGGAATGTTGCCTCATATGAAAAATATATATATTTTCACTCACCTTGCAGATATTAGCCTAGTTTCACTGCTATATAAATACAACAGAGCATGGACTGATTTCTCAATGGCACTGTCGGGCCTAACCGTGCTACATTGTTATATAGGGCTATCGCATTCCCCTTTTAGTGTCTCTTTCTTTTAGTATTTTAAAGTTTGAAATGTTATTTATGCCAATTGCCTCGAGCAGGGCCTGTGAATGGTGCACAGGGAGCACGTGGTGCCATTAAAGTGGGGTTTATGGCCTGGAAAAACTGACAAACCTTCGATATATACACATCATATATAATCTTGTCCTGGATCGCAGCTGCTGGCTTCTATTACCTGAGGAAGAAAGGGCTTTGTCTCAGTTAGTGTGGATTACCCTGGCCAGGACTAGTCCGTCTGTAGTGGTGGTGCTGATATCTCGGTCGCAAATGAATCCTTAAATGCTCCAGTAAGTTTATCATATTTTTACTAACATGCATGTTGCGTCAACCTGTAGCGTTTCTTTTGTATTTGATGTTGTGGTTCGGTTGGCTTAATGTTTTCGATACAACAGGATTTGATCAATTGTTTTTGTGGCACACATTCCTTATAATTATTATAACCAATCGTAATGTTACATCTGGCTCTGCTTGCTGTTTGTTTGTCCGTAGAGGAGATATGTCTTCCAATAGATTACAAACGTGTTAATGTATGGATCATGCATGGTCCCTAACCCACTAGTAAAATAGAGTTACTTCTGAAAGACAGTTCTGTTCTAGCTTTCCTGACTGGGTTCTAATTTACTCTCCTCTCATTCATTAGGCATACGATACATCTTTAAACAGAACACAATTTATTAATTTAGATAATGGTCTGCACATTGTCAAATGCTTCATGTTACTGTTACACAGTTGTCAGATAACCAAAATAAGAGTTTGTGTGTGTGTGTGTGTGTGTTGATGTCCTATCATACAGTACTAACTGAAGCTACTATGTACAGCTATGCTCCCACAAAAATGCAGTCAGGTTTCAGAGCTGGGATGTGTGTATAAATTACAAGTTCATACTTGTGCTTGAATAAACATAGCAACCCACTTTTCAGGATTGTCTTGGTAAGATATTGCTAAATCACACTGTTGACAGAGAAACTGATGAGTGTATCATGTTCACTTCTCAATGGTTTGTCTATCTTTAACTTTGTAGGCCAGTCCAATTGATACCTGTCATGGTATAGCAGTCCATTGGATATATGTCATCCATCCCCTGCCATCCCATAATCAACACACAGATGTGATACTGTTTATTTTTGTAGTTGAGGAATGGAATGTTAACATCGAAATTATTCTGGAAGGTTATGGAAGCCAACATTTGTATAAGAGCAGCGTGACAAGTTAAATCTCAATTGTTACATTGTATCTCACCTCACCTAATATAGAACTGGCAGGATTTTCCATACACCGTCAGGACAGAGCAGCTACGTCTGGTAAGACGAGGTGTGGGGGTGTCCAATATTAAAGAAGTCTCGAGGCATTGCTCGCCGTGATGGCACCGACAGAGATGGTCGCCTCGCTTCGCATTCTTAGGAAACTATGCAGTATTTTGTTTTTGAATCTATTATTTCTTACACTCTTACCCCAGGAAATATTAAGTCTTATTACATAGAGCTGGGAGTAACTATTGGATATAAGAGCAACGTCAACTTACCAACATTACGACCAGGAATACGACTTTCCCGACTTTTCCTCTGTTTGGACCACCACCCAGGACAATGGATCGGATCCCAGTAGACACGAGACGTATGTGGCAGAGTCTACAGTCAATCACGGATTACAAAAATAAAACCAGCCCCATCTCGGACACCGATGTCTTGCTCCCAGACGAACTTAACAACTTCTTTGCTCGCTTTGAGGACAATACAGTGCCACTGACAGGGCCAGCTACCAAAACCTGCGGGCTCTCCTTCACCGCAGCCAACGTGAGTAAAACATTTAAATGTGTTAACCCTCGCAAGGCTGCCGGCCCAGACGGCATCCCTAGCCGCATCCTCAGAGCATGCGCAGACCAGCTGGCTGGTGTGTTTACGGACATATTCATTCAATCCCTATCCCAGTCTGCTATTCCCACATGCTTCAAGAGGGCATGTTCCCAAGAAAGCTAAGGTAAACTGAGCTAAATGGCTATCGCCCCGTTGCACTGACTTAAGTCATCATGAAGTGCTTTGAGAGACTAGTCAAGGATCATATCACCTCCCCCCTACCTGACACCCTAGACGCACTCCAATATTCTTACCACCCCAATAGGTCCACAGATGACGCAATCGCAATCACACTGCACACTGCCCTAACCAATCTGGACAAGAGGAATACCTATGTAAGAATGCTGTTCATCAAGAATGCTGTTCATCAATTACATCAAGTACCCTCCAAACTCGTCCTTAAGCTCGAGACCCTGGATCTCGACCCTGCCCTGTGAAACTGGGTCCTGGACTTCCTGACGGGCTGCCCCCAGATGGTGAGGGTAGGAAATAACATCTCCACCCCACTGATCCTCAACACTGGGGCCCCACAAGGGTGCGTTCTCAGCCCTCTCTGTTCACCCATGACTGCGTGTCCATGCACGCCTCCAACTCAATCGTCAAGTTTGCAAACGACACTACAGTGGTAGGCTTGATTACCAACAACAACGAGATGGCCTACAGGGAGGAAGTGAGGGCCCTTGGAGTGTGGTGTCAGGAAAATAACTTCACACAAAACAAAGGAGATAATCGTGGACTTCAGGAAACAGCAGAGGGAGCACCCCCCTATCCACATTGATGGGACAGTAGTGGAGAAGGTGGAAAGTTTTAAGTTCCTCGGCATACAATTCACGGACAAACTGAATTGGTCCACCCAGACAGACAGCATGGTGAAGAAGGTGCAACAGCATCTCTTTAAACCTCAGGAGGCTGAAGAAATTTGGCAAATTTGCCCTCCAGGACACCTACACCACCCAATGTCACAAGAAGGACAAAAATATAATCAAGGACAACAACCAGGTGAGCCATGGCCTGTTCACCCTGTTATCATCCAGAAGGCGAGTTCAGTACAGGTGCATCAAAGCTGGGACAGAGAGACTGTAAAACAGCTTCTATCTCAAGGCCATCTGACTGTTAAACAGCCATCACCAACATTGAGTGGCTGCTGCAAACATACTGACTCAAATCTCTAGCCACTTTAATAATTAAAAATTGGATGTAATAAATGTATCACTAGTCACTTTAAACAATGCCACTTTATATAATGTTTACATACCCAACATTGTTTATCTCATATGTATATACTGTACCCTATACAACCTTTTGCATCTTGCCGAAGCCGTTTGGCCATCGTTCATCCATATATTTATATGTACATATGTACTTATTCATTCCTTTACACTTGTGTGTATAAGGTAGTTGTTGTGAAATTGTTAGACTTCTTGTTAGATATTACTGCACGGTCAGAACTAGAAGCACAAGCATTTCGCTACACTCACATTAACATCTGCTAACCATGTGTACCTTATGATAAGCTGTAGACCACAATATCTACCAAGAGAGTTCTCATTGATATTATTCGTAGCTGTCTATTTACCACCACAAACCGTTGCTGGCACTAGACCGCACTCAACCATTTGTATAAGACCATAAGCAAACAAGAAAATGTTCATCCAGAAGCGGTGCTCCTAGTGGCCAGGGACTTTAATGCAGGCAAACTTAAATCCATTTTACCTCATTTCTACCAGCATGTCACATGTGCAACCAGAGGGGGAAAAAACTATCGACCACTTTTACTCCACACACAGAGATGCATACAAATCTCTCCCCCGCCCTCCATTTGGCAAATCTGACAATAATTCTGTCCTCCCGATTCCTGCTTACAAGCAAAAACTAAAGCAGGAAGTGCCAGTGACTCGCCCAATACGGAAGTGGTCAGATGACATGGATGCTACGTTACAGGACTGTTTTGCTAGCACAGGCTGGAATATGTTCCGGGATTCATCAAATGGCATTGAGGAGTACACCACCTCAGTCATCGTCTTCATCAATAAGTGCGTTGACAACGTCGCCCCCACAGTGACCGTACGTACATATCCCAACCAGAAGCCATGGATTACAGGCAACATCCGCATCAAGCTAAAGGCTGGAGCTGCCACTTTCAAGGAGTGAGACACTAAACCTACTACACCGGCTCTGATGCTCGTTGGATGTGGCAGGGCTTGAAAACTATTACGGACTACAAAGAGAAACCCAGCCATGAGCTGCCCAGTGACACGAGCCTACCAGATGAGCTAAATGCCTTTTATGCTCACTTCGAGGCAAGCAACACTGAAGCATGCTGTTCTGGACGATTGTGTGATAACACTCTTGGTAGCCCATGTGAGCAAGACCTTTCAACAGGTCAATATTCACAAAGCCGAGGGGCCAGACGGATTACAAGGATGTGTACTCAAAGCATGCGCGGACCAACTGTTAAGTGTCTTCACTGTTATTTTCAACCCCTCCCTGACTGAGTCTGTAATACCTACATGTTTCAAGCAGACCACCATTGTCCCTGTGCCCAAGGAAGCGAAGGTAACCTGCCTAAATGATTATCGCCCCGTAGCACTCACGTCGGTAACCATGAAGTGCTTTAAAGGCTGGTCATGGCTCACATCAACAGCATCGTCCCAGAAACTCTAAGACCCACTCCAATTTGCATACCGCCCCTGTAGATCCACAGATGGCGCAATCTCAATCGCACTCCACAATGCCCTTTCCCACCTGGACAAAAGGAACACCTATGTGAGAATGCTTTTCATTGACTACAGCTCAGCATTCAACACCATAGTGCCCACAAAGTTCATCACTAAGCTAAGGACCCTGGAACTTAACACCTCCCTCTGCAACTGGATCCTGGACTTCCTGATGGGCCGCCCCCAGGTGGGGAGGGTAGGCAACAACACATCTGCCACACTGATCCTCAATACAAGGGCCCCTCAGGTGTGTGTGCTTAGTCCCCTCCTGTACTCCCTACACCCATGACTGTGTGGCCAAATACGACTCCAACACTATCATTAAGTTTGTTGACCACACAACAGTGGTAGGCCTGATCACCGACAACAATTCTTCTTCTTCTTCTTCTTTTTTTCACCTTTATTTAACCAGATAAGCTAGTTGAGAACAAGTTCTCATTTACAACTGCGACCTGGCCAAGATAAAGCAAAGCAGTGCGACACAAACAACAACACAGAGTTACACATGGAATAAACAAGCGTACAGTCAATAACACAATAGGAAAAAAAGTATATATACAGTGTGTGCAAATGGCGTGAGGAGGTAAGGCAATAAATAGGCCATAGTAGCGAAGTAATTCCAGTTTAGCAAATTAACACTGGAGTGATATATGAGCAGATGATGATGTGCATGTAGAAATACTTGTGTGCAAAAGAGCAGAAAAGTAAATAAAAGCAATATGGGGATGAGGTAGGTAGATTCGGTGGGTTATTTACAGATGGGCTATGTACAGCTGCAGCGATCGGTTAGCTGCTCAGATAGCTGATGTTTAAAGTTATTGAGGGAGATATAAGTCTCCAGCTTCAGTGATTTTTGCAATTCGTTCCAGTCATTGGCAGCAGAGAACCGGAAGGAAAGGCGGCCAAAGTGTTGGCTTTGGGGACGACCAGTGAGATTTACCTGCTGGAGCGCGTGCTACGGATGGGTGTTGTTATCGTGACCAGTGAGCTGAAATAAGGCGGAGCTTTACCTAGCATAGACTTATAGATGACCTGGAGCCAGTGGGTCTGGCGACGAATATGTAGCGAGGGCCAGACGACTAGACCATACAGGTCGCAGTGGTGGGTGGTATAAGGGGTTTTGTGACAAAACGGATGGCACTGTGATAGACTGCATCCAGTTTGCTGAGTAGACTATTGGAAGCTATTTTGTTAATGACGAGTCGAGGATCCATGAAACAGCCTATAGGGAGGAGGTCAGAGACCTGGCAGTGTGGTGCCAGGACAACAACATCTCCCTCAATATGATCAAGACAAAGGAGCTAACTGTGGTCTACAGTAAAAGGCGGGCCGAACAGGTCCCCATTAACATCGACGGGGCTGTAGTCGTGTGGGTCGAGAGTTTCAAGTTCCTTGGTGTCCACATCACCAACAAACTATCATGGTCCAAACACACCAAGACAGTCATGAAGAGGGCATGACAACACCTTTTCCCCCTCAGGAGACTGAAAAGATTTTGCATGGGTCCCCAGATCCTCAAAAAGTTAAACAACTGCACCATCGAGAGCATCCTGATCGGTTGCATCACCACCTGGTATGGTAACTTCTCGGCATCTGACCGTAAGGCACTACAGAGGGTACTGCGTACGGCCCAATACATCACTGGGTCAACCTTCCTGCCATCCAGGACCTATATACTAGGCAGAGGAAAGCCCCAAAAATTGTCAAAGACTCTAGTTACCCAAGTCATAGACTGTTTTCTCTGCTACCGCATGGCAAGTGGTACCAGAGCGCCAAGTCTATGACCAAAAGACTCCTTAACAGCTTCTACCCCCAAGCCATAAGACTGCTGAACAATAACTCAAATGGCCACCGGATTATTTACATTGACACCCCGCCTTTCCATTCATTTTTTTACACTGCTGTTACTCGCTGTTGATTATCTATGCATAGTCACTTCACCCCTACCTACGGGTACAAATTACCTCGACTAACCTGTACCCCCGCACATTGACTCGGTACCGGTAGCCCAAGTATTTAGCCTCGTTATTGTTATTTTATTGTATTACTTTTTATAATTTTTTCTTTCGTTTCTTTGGTAAATCTTTTCTTAACTCCTTCTTGAACTGTGCTGTTGGTTAAGGGCTTGTAAGTAAGCATTTCACGGTAAGGTCTACTCATGTTGTATTCGGAGCAGGTGACAAATAAAGTTTGATTTGATTTGTTCTGCTTCTGTTAATTTGGAAAAGTTATGTGGTTGATTTTGTTAAGTTCCTTTGTCAGTAAGATCCTGTGTTGACCTGAGTGTTTTGTTCGTGTGACCTGCCCATGAACTCTGGGCCCCTTGTAGTACCTTGTAATTATGGCCCAGAGGTTTTCCTGGTCAGTTCCCAGAAGGGCCAGGGAGGAACTCAGCGGTCTGATGATGTAGTGAGTTGATGGGTTCACGTTCCTGAACACCTAATCAAGGGGCTACCCAGACCCCTCTTTTACGCTGCTGCTACTCTCTGTTTATAATCTATGCATAGTCACTTTAACTCATAGTCACTTTAACATATTACCTCAATTACCTTAATCACCCACCCCCTGTATATAGCCTCGCTTGTTATTTTACTGCTGCTATTTAATTATTTGTTACTTTTATTTTCTATTTATCTATTTTTTACCTTACACTTTAAAAAAAAACATTTTGAAGTATTGATGGTTAAAGGCTTGTAAGTAAGTATTTCACTGTATGGTTGTATCGGCACATGTGACAAATACAATTTTATTTGATGTTAAGTTTTAACCACTTCCTGTTAGATGAAGAGAGTGGAAACCAATGATACACAGTCAATAGGGGCTGCTATTAAACATGCTCCCCCTCGAAATAGAGAATAATAATGATATAGAGCAGGGTATCCCAAACTCGGTCCTGGGGCCCCTCATGAGTGCATGTTTTGATTTTTGCCCAAGCACTACACAGTTGATTCAAATAATCAAAGCTTAATGATGAGTTGGTTATTTGAATCAGCTGTGTAGTCCTGGGGCAAATCCCAAAAGGTGCACCCAGGGTGGGCCTCAGGACCAAGTTTGGGAAATGCTGTTATAGAGGGGATTCGCCTGCATTATAGTGCATTGGGGTGGCTGTTCTCCACTGTTCTTAAGCTCGGTATGTCTTCCTCTTGACTTTTTCTAATCTTGTTGACTGTAATCGAGCCATGGTATTCCCATGGTTGGCAAATAATCATCCAATAGGAAAGCCACTGTCTAGTCTAGATCATGAGAGAGTGTTACCTGGCAATGAGAACATTGCCTAATTGTTGGTAGAGGGACCCACCTCCAGAAGCCCAAACATTTTTAGATGAACAGAAAACTCTATTATACTTTTTATGCTTATGCATTTGTTTGTAGACTGAATGGTTTATTATATTGTAATGTATTCAGATGATATTAATTTTCCTTTATGAAAATAATTTCTTTATGAGATGAGATTGCATAAAACACAATAGGGAAGGAAAGGGATGCCTAGTCAGTTGTTCAACTGAAACGTGTCTTCTGCATTTAACCCCCCCCCCGAGTCAGAGAGGTGTGGGGGCTGACTTAATCCACGTCAATGACATTGGCACTCAGGGAGCAGTTGTTGCTGGGGGTTAACCTCTTAAATGTAATGGCAACATTTTGTTTCCCGCCTAAATAGACATACCCAAAAGTAACTGCTATTCATGTGTAATTACATGATTCTTACATGCCAAAACTTGGTATGTTTGGAAAGAAGACATCTGGGAGATTATGAGGAAATTATCAGAAAATAGATTGGAGTTACGTAGTTCAGAATACACAAGATCAAGCACACACAAAATAACCATTGTTTATTTATTTTTTAAAGTATTCTTTCATTGACAAGCTATAAGTGAATTGTTGATGCCCAGAGCTGGAAACACATCAGATGGCTTCTACAACATGTGGAAACATGTCAGATGGTTTCCACAACATGTGAACAATATCAGGAAACAAAATGGAGTTGATAGACCTAACAACTAGAAATGGGCAGATGTTTTAGTAAGTGGTGTCAGGTGTGGTCACAGCACATTTACAAGTGTCCCTAAACCTCTCCAAAGTGGCATGTCTGTAAATTAGATCATTTCAGTGCTATTACATATTTGCAATCCCTAAATGCTATTTGTTCAGTATAAAAACATAATTTCTACCATATCAACCCCTCTCAAACATTGTGGTGGTGTCTGGGGACATATACAGGGGATATCCAAGTGCTTTTTAAACCTCTCCAAAGTGCCTGAACGTTTAACCTAGGCATAAATAAATAATTTTTAAAACATAAAAGAAAAAATCCAATGTATTGGTCCCACATAGAAATGACCTGTTTACAAAAACAATAGAAAAGCAACAGACGTACAGTACCAGTCAAAAGTTTGGATACACCTACTCATTCAAGGGTTTCTCTTTATTTTTTACAATTATCTACATTGTAGAATAATAGTGAAGACATCACAACTATGAACTAACACATATGAAATGATGTAGTAACCAAAAAAGTCTTAAACAAATCAAACATAGATTTTAGATTGTTCAAAGTAGACACCCTTTGCCTTGATGACAGCTTTGTACACTCTTGGCATTCTCTCAACCAACTTCATGAGATAGTCACCTGAAATGCATTTCAATTAACAGGTGTGCCTTGTTAAAAGCTAATTTTTGGAATTTCTTTCCTTCTTAATGCGTTTGAGCCAATCTGTTGTGTTGTGACAAGGTAAGGATCAAGTCCATATTATGGCTAGAACAGCTTAAATAAGCAAAGAGAAACGACAGTCCATCATAACGTTTAGACATGAAGGTCAGTCAATCTGGAACATTTCAAGAACTTTGAATGAATGAATGAAACTGGCTCTCATGAGGACCGCCATAGGAAAGGAAGACCCAGAGTTACCTCTGCTGCAGAGGATAAGTTCATTAGAGTAAACTGTACCTCAGATTGCAGCCCAAATAAATGCTTTATTGAGTTCAAGTAACAGACACACCGGGTGCCGATGACGTGGATGTTGATTAAGGCAGCCCCCTGCACCTCTCTGATTCAGAGGGGTTGGGTTAAATCCGGAAGACACATTTCAGTTGAATGCATTGTTGTACAACTGACTAGGTATCCCCTTTATTATATATATTTTTTAACATCAACTGTTCAGAGGAGGCCGTGTGAATCAGGCCTTCGTGGTCAAATTGCTGCGAAGAAATCACTACTAAAAGGACACCAATAAGAAGAAGAGACTTTCTTGGGCCAAGAAACACGAGCAATGGACATTAGACCAGTGGAAATCTGTCCATTGGTCTGATGAGTCCAAATTTGAGATTTTTGCTTCCAACCGCTGTCTTTGTGAGATGCAGAGTAGGTGAACGGATGTTCTCCGCATGTGTTGTTCCCACCGTGAAGCATGGAGGAGGAGGTGTGATGGTGTGGGGGTTCTTTGCTGGTGACATTGTCAGTGATTTATTTAAAATTCAAGGCACACTTAACCAGCATGGCTACCACAGCATTCTGAAGCACTAGCCAGCTCATCTGGTTTGCGCTTAGTGGGATTATCATTTTTTCAACAGGACAATGAACCAAAACACACCTCCAGGCTATGTAAGGGCTATTTGACCAAGGAGAGTGCTGCATCAGATGACCTGGCCTCCACAATCACCTGACCTCAACCCAATTGAGGTGGATTGTGATGAGTTGGACCACAGAGTTAAGGAAAAGCAGCCAAAAAGTGCTCAGCATATGTGGGAACTCCTTCAAGACTGTTACAAAATAGTAAAAAAAAATCAAGAAAACCCCTTGAATAAGTAGGCTGTGTCCAAACCCGACTGGTACTGTACATCAAATTAGAAAATGTATTTTCAAACACAAAAGTGTACTTCACTAAAAAAGGTGCAAAAATAGAAATAAGCTTAACTATTTACAAATGGAATTTGTGTTTGTTTTACATCCTAGGTGTAGATGATTAGATTTCACCATAGCTCGTGCATGTCGTCGTAGTCTTTGAAGCAGTCCCTCTTTGCCAGGAAAAAAAGCGAACTGGAATTTCGGACAGAAGATCTGGCATTTCCCCCCTTTTTCCCCCCTGTGTTTTGTGCAATGCTTGCAGTTCTTCATTTTGTCTTTTGGCATGTTTTTTGGATAGCTACGCTACACTCACCTTGAGTGGGGGGTCTTGTGATGGTTGTGAGGTTGCTTTGGTCCCCCAATTCAGACAATTCCAACACCAGCTGCTCTCGGAAGGCCAACTGGGAGAGAGGGGTTTGACCTTCTGCTTGTAGAAAATGTCATAATTTACTGTATCAATGTCCACAAAATGGTAAAAAAAAGTAATACCACTACTGGTCTTGTTGAGGACCTGGTAGTAGCCTAGCAGAGCATCAGATAGGTCGACACCCCCAATGCTGGCATTGTAGTCCTTCACAGAAACAGGAATTGAGACCTTTTTTCACCCTCCTTGAGACATGGTCGTTATTGCATGCCTTATGATGTGTGGTGAGCATGGTTACTTCCCTAGTGTCCTTCCTTTTCACAAAAAGCAGCTTGTTAGTCCTGATCCAACGTATGGTCCACCTCTCCGCTGTCTTTGTCGTGTAATTTACCTTGGTCTTGGGGAAACCAATTATGTTAGTACGAATGGTGCCACAAGCCCCCATTATCTTTTTCAAGAGGTCTATGAAAAGTGGATGTAGAACCATCAGACAGGTGATTGACATAGCAGTGGGGGATGAAGACCTTGACCGGCGGGGGCGCTACCTGGGGAGGGGTGGCTCCCAAAAGCCATCATCCAAATCATCTGCATCCTCCACTCTGTTGTGAATAAAATAAAGGTATATACTGTTGTAAGACACACAGAATTACAGTTGACTAAATTTACAAAACAACATTACTGTAAAGTAAATACACCAAGCCTAAACTTTAACTGTACAGTGACTCACATAGAAGGTGTGAAGCACACACACACAAAGGCAAAGCTGAGAACCACAAATAAACAGTGGCCATGAGAGTTTAGTGGCCTCTCCAAAGTTACAAGGAACAGCAAACAGTGAACTAATATGAAAAATAGACAACTACATTGGCATTATATAACATTGAAATGACTTGTTACATAGGCCAATGTAAACTTAATCCAAAGCACAAAAAGCAGACAACTTATAAAAAATGAAATACATATAGTAAATTAGCTATATAAAGTCATGAAAATAATGTACTAATAGATCTAAAAGTGGATCCAATCCTTCTAGAAGGTAGTCCTCATCGGCCGAGTAGAAATCCTCGTTATCCAAATCGCTTCCCTTATCCGAGTCTGACGGGTATTTTATTCAAAGCTTCTATGTCGTTATACTTATTCATAGCTGCCTTCTTTTTTAGCTTCCTGTTCGATACTCTTCGTTTTTACATTTTCCCCCTTTGAGAAAACCAGCTTTCATGCTAAAGCGATGAAAGCTGTTTACAATGTAGTGTAACCTGCTCAATGCGTCTCGTCTCTGAGCCAGGTAGCGATAGTTTGCATTACGCATTACACATAAAAGGTTCTAGGCCTTGCATTGTCCCACCCAGGTCACCTGCATATCACTGAAAAGCTTATCCCATTGGTTACAAGACTGTCAGGTGCCATAGTAGCCAATCCCCTGTGTAATGGATGCCTACGTAATTTTTCATGCGCAAAGACATAGTCACTCTGTGGACATTCAATGTTTCCATTAAGTCATACATCATCAGATAGCATTGGCAATAGATTAGATTTGTTCCTACAAACCTAAGGATTCATTTCATACCTCCCCATGTATCTATAGCTCAAACACAGACCAAATGGAAGCTTACCTTGTAGATGTTTGGTGAAAACGTTGGTGATCAATAACGGTAGGTCACTGGCAGACAAATAAGACATCCTCATGATCTGTGGAGTCCCGGCTTTCGGTGCGTATTGACGTATTCCGTGTTTATTTAGTTTATGCTTCACAACATAAACCGGAACGTAGGTAGCAGCCATCTTGAAATTAGGTATTCGGCTCGGCCTGCCCTTATACATTCGTATGCCCATATTTGGCAGTAAATGACACAAACGATTTTAAGGCAAAGATTAATAGCCAAGACACGAAGCTTTCCGCAGACACCCTGCTTTTGCAGATAGGGGCTACCGTTCTCATTTTTATGTATTTATTTTTTATTTCACCTTTATTTAACCAGGTAGGCTAGTTGAGAACAAGTTCTCATTTGCAACTGCAACCTGGCCAAGATAAAGAAAAGCAGTTAGACTCATAAAACACAGAGTTACACATGGATTAAACAAACATACAATCAATAATACAGTAGAAAAGTCTATATACAGTGTGTGCAAATGAGGAAGGATACGGGAGGTAAGGCAATAAATAGGCCATAGTGGCGAAGTAATTACAATATGGCAATTAAACACTGGAATGGTAGAATGTGCAGAAGATGAATATGCAAGTAGAGATACTAGGGTGCAAAGGAGAAAGATAAATAAATAAATACAGTATCGGGATGAGGTAGATTGGATGGGCTATTTACAGATGACCTATGTACAGGTGCAGTGATCTGTGAGCTGCTCTGATAGCTGGTGCTAAAGCTAGTGAGGGAGGTAAGAGTCTCCAGCTTCAGAGATTTTTGCAGTTTGTTCCAGTCATTGGCAGCAGAGAACTGGAAGGAGAGGCGGCCAAAGGAAGAATTGGCTTTGGGGGTGACCAGTGAGATATACTTGCTGGAGCGCGTGCTACGGGTGGGTGCTGCTATGGTGACCAGTGAGCTGAGATAAGGCGGGGCTTTACCTAGCAGAGACTTGAAGATGACCTGGAGCCAGTGGGTTTGGTGACGAGTATGAAGCGAGGGCCAGCCAACGAGAGGGTACAGGTTGCAGTGGTGGGTAGTATATGGGCTTTGGTGACAAAACGGTTGGCACTGTGATAGACTGCATCCAATTTGTTGAGTAGAGTATTGGAGGCTATTTTGTAAATGACATCGCCGAAGTCGAGGATCGGTAGGATGGTCAGTTTCACGAGGGTATGTTTGGCAGCATGAGTGAAGGATGCTTTATTGTGAAATAGGAAGCTGATTCTAGATTTCTTTTTGGATTGGAGATGTTTAATGTGAGTCTGGAAGGAGAGTTTATAGTCTAACCAGACACCTAGGTATTTGTAGTTGTCCACATATTCTAAGTCAGAACCGTCCAGAGTAGTGATGCTGGACGGGCGGGCAGTGATCGATTGAAGTGCATGCATTTAGTTTTACTTGCATTTAAGAGCAGTTGGAGGCCACGGAAGAAGAGTTGTATGGCATTGAAGCTCACCTGGAGGTTAGTTAACACAGTGTCCAAAGAAGGGCCAGAGGTATACAGAATGGTTTCTCCTGTGTAGAGGTGGATCAAAGAATCACCAGCAGCAAGAGCGACATCATTGATGTTCCAGAGAAGAGTCGGCCCTCCAATTGAACCCTGTGGCACCCTCATAGAGACTGCCAGAGGTCCGGACAACAGGCCCTCCAATTTGACACACTGAACTCTATCAGAGAAGTAGTTGGTGAACCGGGCAAGGCAATCATTTGAGAATCCAAGGCTGTCGAGTCTGCCAATAAGAGTGTGGTGATTGACAAAAAAGTCAAAAGCCTTGGCCAGGTCGATGAATACAGCTGCACAGTAATGGCTCTTATCGATTGCGGTTATGATGTCGTTTAGGACCTTGAGCGTGGCTGAGTTGCACCCATTACCAGCTCTGAAACCAGATTGCATAGCGGAGAAGGTACGGTGGGATTCGAAATGGTCGGTAATCTGTTTGTTAACTTGGCTTTCGAAGTAGGATAGATATAGGTCTGTAGCAGTTTTCCAATCTTTGGGAATCTCAGATGATACGAAAGAGAGGTTGAACAGGCTAGTAATAGGGGTTGCAACAATTTCGGCAGATCATTTTAGAAAGAGGGTCCAGATTGTCTAGCCCGGCTGATTTGTAGGGGTCAGATTTTGCACCTCTTTCAGAACATCAGCTATCTGGATTTGGGTGAAGGAGAAGTGGGGAGGCTTGGGCGAGTTGCTGTGGCGGGTGGAGGGCTGTTGATCGGGGTAAGGGTAACCAGGTGGAAAGCATGGCCAGCTGTAGAAAAATGCTTATTGAAATTCTCAATTGTAGTGGATTTATTGGTGGTGACAGTGTTTCCTAGCCTCAGTGCAGTGGGCAGCTGGGAGGAGGTGCTCTTATTCTCCATGGACTTTACAGTGTCCCAGAACCTTTTTGAGTTTGTGCTACAGGATGCAAATTTCTGCTTGAAAAAGCTAGCCTTAGCTTTCCTAACTGCCTGTGTATATTTGTTCCTAACTTCCCTGAAAAGTTGCATATCACGGGGGCTGTTCGATGCTAATGCAGAATACCACAGGATATTTTTGTGCTGGTCAAGGGCAGTCAGGTCTGGAGAGAACCAAGGGCTATATCTATTCCTGGTTCTACATTTTTTAAATCGGGCATGCTTATTTAAGATGGTGAAAGGCACTTTTAAACAATAACCAGGCATCCTCTACTGACGGGATGAGTTCAATATCCTTCCAGGATACCCGGGCCAGGTCAATTAGAAAGGCCTGCTCGCTGAAGTGTTTTAGGGAGTGTTTGACAGTGATGAGGTGTGGTCGTTAATCGCAGACCCATTACGGATGCAGGCAATGAAGCAGTGATCACTGAGATCTTGGTTGAGTACAGCAGAGGTGTATTTGGAGGGCAAGTTGGTTTGGATGATATCTATGAAGGTGCCCATGTTTACGGATTTGGGGTTGTACCTGGTAGGTTCATTGATAATTTGTGTGAGATTGAGGGTAACAAGCTTAGATTGTAGGATGGCCGGGGTGTTAAGCATGTCACAGTTTAGGTCACCTAGCAGCACGAGCTCTGAAGATAGATGGGGGGGGGCAATCAATTCAAATATGGTGTCCAGAGCACAGCTGGGGGCAGGGGTGGTCTATAGCAAGCGGCAACGGTGAGAGACTTGTTTATGGAAAGATGGATTTTTAAAAGTAGAAGCTCGAATTGTTTGGGTACAGACCTGGATAGTAAGACAGAACTCTGCAGGCTATCTCTGCAGTAGATTGCAACACCGCCCCCTTTGCAGTTCTATCTTGTCAGAAAATGTTATAGTTAGGGATGGAAATTTCAGGGATTTTAGTGGACTTCCTAAGCCAGGATTCAGACATGGCTAGGACATCCGGGTTGGCAGTGTGCTAAAGCAGTGAATAAAATAAATGTAGGGAGGAGGCTTCTAATGTTAACATGTATGAAACCAAGGCTTTTTCAGTTACAGAAGTCAACAAATGAGAGCACCTGGGGAGTAGGAGTGGAGCTAGGCACTGCAGGTCCTGGTTTAACCTCTACATCACCAGAGGAGGAGTAGGATGAGGGTATGGCTAAAGGCTATCAGGACTGGTCGTCTAGTGCGTTCAGAGCAGAGAGTAAAAGGAGCAGATTTCTGGGCGTGAGAGAATAGATTCAAGGCATAATGTACAGACAGTGGTATGGTAGGATGTGAGTACATTGGAGGTAGACCTAGGCATTGAGTAATGATGAGAGAGATATTGTCTCTAGAGACGTTTAAACCTGGTGATGTCACCGCATATGTGGGAGGTGGAAGTAAATGGTAGGTTAAGGCATATTGAGCAGGGCTAGAGGCTCTACAGTGAAATAAGACAATATTCACTAACCAGGACAGTAATGGACAAAGCATATTGATATTAGGGAGAGGCATGCGTAGCCGGGTGATCAATAGGGATCCAGTGAGTGGTTGGGTTGGCTGGAGACACGGCGATTCAGACAGCTAGCAGGCCGGGGCTAGCAAGATAGCAGAAGGGCCTTACAGCAACATCTTGACGGAGGAAAGTCTGTTTTAGCCTCCGCATGCGGTGATGTCAATAGACCAGTCATGATGGATTAGTAGGGTTCCGAGTAGCAGAGAGGTCCAAGTCCAATTGGCAAAATAGATATAGTGGCGCAAGAAATTGGCCGATGGATCTATACAGCTAACAGTCCAATATGCTCTAGACAGCTAGCGGGCCGCGGCTAGCAACTAGCGGATGGGCATTCAGGGGACGTCGCGATGTAGAGGCCAGTTGAGTACCCCCTTGAGCAGATTACGTCGTAGTTCAGTCGTGCAGGATCGGCAGAGTTCCGTGCCCCGTACCGGCAGTAGAAGGGGTCCGGGTATTGTAGCCCAGGAGTGGCTGATGGGCCTCTTTAACTAACCGGGAGAAAGGGCCTAGCATGGGCTAGCTCCAGGCTAATTGGTGCTTGCTCTGGGACCGACGTTAGCCAGTAGACACTCGGCTAGCTAGCTGCGATGATCCAGGTGAAAATGTCCAGAGCTTGCGGTAGGAGTCCGGGGATATGGAGAGAAAATAGATCTGTATGCTCTGGTTTGAGTCGCTTTGTACAAACTGGCGAGAGCTTTCCGAGCTAAACTGTTAGCTGATGACCGCTAGCAGTGGTTAGCTGACTACTAGCTATTAGCTAGTGAGCTGGATAGCTTCTGTTGGGGGATTCCGGATTCGAGGTGAATACAAATACTTTAGAAAAAAACATATCTGCACCACATTGGGTGAGGCGGGTTGCAGGAGAGTGTTTTGAAGTTGAGGTTTAGAAAAAAACATATCCGCACCACATTGGGTGAGGCGGGTTGCAGGAGAGTGTTTTGAAGTTGAGGTTTAGAAAAAAACATATCCGCACCACATTGGGTGAGGCGGGTTGCAGGAGAGTGTTTTGAAGTTGAGGTTTAGAAAAAAACATATCCGCACCACATTGGGTGAGGCGGGTTGCAGGAGAGTGTTTTGAAGTTGAGGTTTAGAATTTTTTTTTTTTAAAGATATGCGCATAAAAAGATATATACATGGGACACGACAAGATGAGGACAAAAGACGTCTGACTGCTACGCCATCTTGGATTGTACCAGACTGAATTGAATAAAAAGACATCTAATAGGGTCCCCAAATTCAAGGACATGAACATTGTTCCTTAATGGGGAAAGTTAAATGTGGTTTGTGTTTTCCAAATACATTTAGAATTTCAGGGAAAATAGTGATGTCGTTAGAAATGGGGATTTGTGTCGTATGACTTGATTTTGGTCAATTGATTTTCGATGACAAATTAACAAGTATTTAGCTATTTCAAACCTGCTAATTTATTAGATAATTCTCCAATAACGATCATTTTGTGGTTTATGAAATTCGAAAATACTGCAGGCTATCCTGGCCCTCCATTACCAATATCGTATGTTGTTTTTCATGGCATCATAGGCTATTCTATTTTACAGCTTTTATTAAAACCATTCCGAATAATTTGGGGTGGGAATAATATATACTTACGCATTTTAACTTTATTGGTTATCCCACTGATCATCTAATTTGATATATTTTTTCAATTTTGCAGACAACAATCGAGGACTGAGGCGGAATGAAGGGGAGCATGTATGTATCAGTAAGTTGTTTATTATTTTGTACACAAATAGGCTACTTGCCCTGTCCTTTCCCGTGCGCAGAGCCAACAGAGAGGGCAGTGTTCCCTGATAATGGCTATGAAGCTATTTGTTCTCATGATAAGAAGTTGGTTTCATCGAAGCCTAGACATATGCACACAAATTCCATTGTGCAATGAGTGTATTATTAAACATTGCATTTCACACAGTTTGGCCTCACCGGGCCTCACCATGCACACTGTGGTCAATTTATTATAATATTCTGAAAGATATCTATTCAAAAGCTCTATTGGGCTCACGAGTGGTGCAACGGTCTAAGGCACTGAATCTCAGTGGAAGAGGTGTCACTACAGTCTCTGGTTCGAATCCAGGCTGAATCACTGTGATTGGGAGTCATAGGCCAGCGCACAATTGGCCCAGTGTCATCTGGGTTTGGAAAGCGTAGGCGTCATTGTAAATACTAATTTGTTCCTAATTAAGTGACTTGTCTGTTTGGTTAAATAAAAAAAATAAAAAAACATTATTCAGTGAAAGAACAACGAATCTTTTCTCATCCTACCATCAATGTTGTAGCCTACATGTGTTGCATGCATACCGTGTGTTACAGATATGGATAGCATTTGCGTGTGAAAGAGAACATGCTGAAAGGTTTTCATTTAACAGAAAAGCAAATGTTAACCATTTTTCTCATGAACAAATGGAACATCAAATTAGTTCGCCTATGGCGCTCGTTTTTCTGTAGTTCTACATTATAACTAGATATTGAACTAGATGAGAGATGAAAGCCATTTGTGGGGAGAAATTATTTATTTATTTTCGCCCATCAATAATCTTTGGCAGTGAACTATTGGAAGTAGTCAAACGCGAGGGTTTAAACGCAGGTCAGGCTGTCTAACGAATATTAAAATGCGTCCACAACACTGGAGCTGGGGTGAGAGGGGTGCTGGGGGCGTGCACGGGGCCTGTGAAGGCGTGGGCGGGGGTGGGGCGTTTGTGTGCAAAAATTATAATAATATGCGGAGATTTGCAGATGCTAACGTAAGATGAGAACGAAAGGGTCCTTTACATTTTGAGTATGTTTTCTACTTCTCTTGTCTCATGGTTACCAAGGTAGCTGACGTATGATTTTATATTATATTATAGGTATACCATTTTATCAAGTTAAGTGAACATGTTATTGTTTTGATTACTTCAAAAATAAACAATTCTATTGGATTCTATTTCAAGACTATTTATTAAATATATTCACGATTTCAGTAGCCTATGTTTGCCCCTCTGGATTATTGAAACAGGTCACATTCACACCATGCAGGATATAACATTTTTCATCTCCGTCTTCTCATTAACTTCTGGAGTGTCAGGAAGAGGGGTTACGGAGCGGTCAGTATGGTAATGGCGAGGCATGCGAGCACAAGAAATCGTTGGGGACAAAATAAACGTGTATTTCATCTGTGCTGTCACGCGGTCGCTCGCTTTGTACCCGTAGTGCACGTGTTTTGCCTGAATATTCATAGTTTAGAGAAGTTACCTCAAAGGCAGGGTTTTGATTGAATCTGATAGAGAAAAACATATTAGGCAAGAGACTCTATTCGTGTGTGTGTGTGTGTGTGTGTGTGTGTGTGAGAGAGAGAGAGAGAGAGAGAGAGAGAGAGAGAGGTTTTCACCTAACTGAATTCTTCCAGTTGGAGCTCTTCTTTTCAGGCTGCAATGGAAAAGACTCATTAGTTGCCTATATGTACCCTGTAGAACCGAATTTGTGTTAATAGATAACAATCGCAAGTACGTCTCTACGGGAATACATGGGTTACTGAAATCCCACGTATGTCAAGATAATCGTCTGGTCAACCCTCGCTTCTATCCAGTAGGTTATAGCTGCATGCAGTGTTAGCAGGAATAATAGAGCACGAATAAGTAGAGCACGAAGTCTGTGTGCAGCATACACAGTATGTGTTCAACCACCACATAAGTAGCCTAGGCATTGTCAGGACGTCCATAGACCTATATTGTGTACAGTAGGCTATCTGGAAGAAAAAGGCTTCTACGAGTATTCGGTCCGTACCAGTAAGCATGTAAAAAAAACAGCAATCGTTTAAAGCGGACTGATTTACTGCGTTTTACGGCCCTATAAAACGCCTCAAACATCGCTGCCAAAAGTAATAGAAATGGCGGGCGCGGTCTACACATAAACAAACCATAAACATCTGCCCTGTTATGTCATTTTCACCTGCTCATATAAGACTAAAAGAAGGCCACTACCGCTACATTAGATGATGATTAACAGGGGATTGACCTCGTATTATAACCCTTGTTAATATAATCTTATTATAATCCATCCCTAGTATGTAGAAGGTCCTACATTTATTATATATATATTTTATATAAATATTTAATATTTAAATATTTAATATTATTATTATTAACTCCCTTGACTCACAAAGGTCACGTTGATTATATAGGTCTACAGTCCTGTGGTTTGTGGTGTCGTGCATAATTGAAGGCATGGAATTACAGCCACTGACAAATTTAGCCAGCAACGGATAGTCTACCAGACATAATTGACAGTTTATCTGCAAGAGTTTGTAATGGACTTACTCCCCCATCTAGGTTTAACATCAAATTAATAACCATACACGTGCACTTAGACAACCACTAGTTTTGATGGAGATAAACTTACGATTGGACAAAACGTCCCTACGAGTCATTTCAGGGCACGTAAAGCTGGTTTCATCAACATTGCAGCCTTATAAAGATTTGTATTCAAATGCATACGTCTCTAAACATGGAGAGAGAGAGACAGAGACCTCAATGCAATATCCAATAATGGCAGTGATATAAACATTAGAGATATACCATCATTAAAGAATATTTGCCTTCCCTTGTGTCCATTGCACAAGATAGCAAAGTAGGCCTATTTGACAACTATGAAAGCATTTGAAAAGTATTAATGCATTTGAAAAGTATTAATGCATTTGAAAAGTATTAATGCATTTGAAAAGTCTTAATGCATTTGAAAAGTCTTAATGCATTTGAAAAGTCTTAATGCCTTTGAAAAGTATTAATGCAGTTGAAAAGTCTTAATGCATTTGAAAAGTCTTAATGCATTTGAAAAGTCTTAATGCATTTGAAAAGTATTAATGCATTTGAAAAGTCTTAATGCATTTGAAAAGTATTAATGCATTTGAAAAGTATTAATGCATTTGAAAAGTCTTAATGCATTTGAAAAGTATTAATGCATTTGAAAAGTCTGAATGCATTTGAAAAGTATTAATGCATTTGAAAAGTATTAATGCATTTGAAAAGTATTAATGCATTTGAAAAATTAATGCATTTGAAAAGTCTTAATGCATTTGAAAAATGCATTTGAAAAGTCTTAATGCATTTGAAAAGTATTAATGCATTTGAAAATGCATTTATTAATGCATTTGAAAAAAATGCATTTAAAAAGTCTTAATGCATTTGAAAAGTCTTAATGCATTTGAAAAGTATTAATGCATTTGAAAAGTATTAATGCATTTGAAAAGTATTAATGCATTTGAAAAGTATTAATGCATTTGAAAAGTCTTAATGCATTTGAAAAGTATTAATGCATTTGAAAAGTATTAATGCATTTGAAAAGTATTAATGCATTTGAAAAGTATTAATGCATTTGAAAAGTCTTAATGCATTTGAAAAGTATTAATGCATTTGAAAAGTATTAATGCATTTGAAAAGTATTAATGCATTTGAAAAGTATGAATGCATTTGAAAAGTCTTAATGCATTTGAAAAGTCTTAATGCATTTGAAAAGTATTAATGCATTTGAAAAGTATTAATGCATTTGAAAAGTATTAATGCCTTTGAAAAGTATTTGGAATACTACTTTTGAAAAGTATTGACACAGTTTTGAAAGTTCTCAAATGCAAAGCAAAATACTCATTGTGTGGTTACTTCACTGATACGGTGCCCATTTGGTGTCCACTTTCTTCCCATGTGAGCCAAGCTCAGTTCTAGTTAAATATATATATATATATATCATAATTTGAACTGCTATGTGAAAGTGAATTTTACACGTATTTTTTTTTAACCTATTTAGGATTTGGCCAACATTTTGTGTTGGATTATTTTATATTTGAGAATAATATCTTAGAGAGGGTCATAGGCCAACTTTCTGTGATCTAGGCAGGCCTAATCATTCTACTTTTTTATTGGTTATTATTTGTACTATTAATACTTATTATTATTTACTGCTATTTGTACCTCTGAAATGATGCTAATAATATAACTATAATGACACTGGGTAATTCACATAAGAAGTGTTTGTGTTGCAATTTTTTGCTGCAATATCAATGGCATTGGTAACACAACAAGAGAGAGAGAGAGAGAGAGAGAGAGAGAGAGAGAGAGAGAGAGAGAGAGAGAGAGAGAGAGAGAGAGAGAGAGAGAGAGAGATATTATGCACACAATGGCGACCGAAGATATGTTTCAAAACCTTTGGTTCCTTATCCGGGGACTAGCTCTCACTCTGCCATTGGGCCGTGAGGTCACGTGGTAAAACTAACTTTACAAGGGCTGCTCGCAAGTAGGAGGGCTATATGGAGCAGAAAAACGACAAAGCTAGAAAAATACATTTCCACTGCAGAAATTAATGATCATGAGCTCGTATTTGATGGACTCTACCTACATTGATCCGAAATTTCCTCCATGCGAGGAATATTCACAAAACAGCTACATCCCCGAGCACAGCCCCGAATATTACAGCCGCGCCAGGGACCCTAGCTCTGGTTACCAGCATCACCATCAGGAGTTATACCCTCCGCGGGCGAGCTACCAAGAGCGCCAATATAATTGTGCAAGCATCCCTGAACCTGACACGCAAAGGGGACATGGACTACCCCATTCTGCGCACCTGCTTGCAGGGAAAGGGCAGCCAGCCTCATGTGAGACCCCACAGTTACCCATGTCCCCCATCACTCCACCAGCTGCATCCTCCGCCTGCAACCAAGCTACACCGGAGCATCCAAACAGCTCAGCCTCCTCCAAGCAGCCCGTGGTATACCCATGGATGAAGAAAATTCACGTCAGCACCGGTAGGCAACTTGTCTGTGTTTGTCTGTTCTCTCTCTACACTCTCCTACTCCTTTCTCTTCCTTTCCCTCCCTTTATCAGTGCCTCTGACTCCCATCTCCTTCCCAGCCCCTGCTAAGATAGGGGAGAAGCCTTTGAAATGGCACAATTGAGTCGGATTTACGACTCGGCGTCGGTAATTACACCCGCCATAAATTTTATAGCAGAGGTATACTCTGGGCAGCCGTATCACCATGTGGCTTCTGCTGTTATGTATGTGCGGGATGGAGAGAAGAGGGGGACAGATGAACAGAAAAAAAGACTGGCTTTGGAATCTTGCATTAATAATTTAGTGCATACTTGGATGTGAGTGTCCCCTCATTATGGAGAAATAGACAAGTTCTTTACTTCCCATTTCTATGATTTCTAATACCATAACTAGCATATCTAGCCATTCCTTATGCCCTGCCCATCATATATCTCAGTTCAGGACACTATTGTTTACTCACTCCTTCTTTCCTTGTCTTTCTCTCTCTCTCTCTCTCTCTCCCTCTCTCTCTTTCTCTCTCTTTACTTATCCCCCTTTACAGCGAACCCGAATTACAATGGACCGGATTCCAAGCGGTCTAGGACAGCTTACACTCGACAGCAGGTCTTAGAATTGGAGAAGGAATTCCACTATAACCGCTATTTAACTCGGCGGAGGCGCATTGAGATAGCCCATACCTTGGTTCTCTCCGAACGACAAATCAAGATTTGGTTTCAGAACCGCAGGATGAAGTGGAAAAAAGACCATAGGCTTCCTAACACCAAAGTGAGATCCTCCACCACGGGCATATCCTCCGGGTCCAACACAACCTCATCAGCCGGTGTTGTCGCCACTTCCTCGGCCACTGGTAGCATTACTCCCGATGAACTGTCCGGAGTAGAGGATGGCGAGGATATTACAAGGTTATAAGGCGAAAAGAAAACCACTTTAAGAAGGGGGATAGAGAATGACTGATTATTTATAGTATATTATATATTTTGTTTTCGTAGGTATTTGTGCGGTTTCATTTAAGTCCAAAGTTATATAAAATGCATGTTATATCGCATGGATTTATACGAATACTGATGAGTTATTTTTACGTGACACAGGGTTTAAGTTATTTAATGCTGAATCAAGATTGTTTTTTTTACGAGAAAAATGTTTTGAATGAAGGAAATTATTGTACATTTAATCTAAATGTTATTGTGAGCCATTTGTTTGCCCTACCGCCCAAGTTGAAATGCACAATTTATTTATTTCAAGCTCAACACTGGAAGAATGTCATTATTAGGCAATCATAGTTATTTTTGGTAAAAATGCTGGAACGTACCAATGGAACATTGATCTTGAACGCATATGTTTAGGATTATAACAAGGTGAATTAGCTCCTTGCTTTCAGAAACAGGATTTTTAATTTACAATCTAGTTTGTGGTGTGTTTAGCAGATTATTGTGAAATGCAATACACAGAGTTTAGTGTATTTGTTATAATCATATTGGTCAATAAAACAGTGGGTGTACTAGTTTTACGCGCGTTTGGATCGATTCATTCATGGCCAACAGAGTGCCTATTGTTTTGGTGACTGTGGCTATTGATGTGGTGGCCGTTATATAAAATAGTATAGTCACAATTTACCAAGTTCTTTATTGATGGTTCAGCCTAACAACGCATTATTTGTTTGGCAATGTTTAGCTATAAATTGTTTAGCCTATGCCAAATATGATACTGACGATTTGAAATGTTCCTTTAGAATCGTTCTCGAGGTCGGCACTCATATACAGATCCACCGTTCATATCCCCCCTTATCCAATAATAATCCATAATTCTACTCCAAATAAAGGGTTATGGCCTGGCTGCATGCATCATATTATCCTACATGTAGCTCATTATTCTCAAGGACATTCAATTAACTTGGCAAGCCATTCCACCAGGCCCTCAACCATGCCCCTTCAGATTATACTGGCTGGCTGGAGCACTACTTCCTGCTCATTACTGAACATATAGCTCTGCACATACCTTTTGGAAATCAATTTCATATTGCCAAAATATGACACATAATCAGTTGTGTTGATGGTATATGGGCTCCTATTAATTAATTGTTTAGCCCCAATTGCAGGTTGCTTCTTTTCTTCTAATAAAGTCAATAACTCGAGGTCAGATTCTGAAAGGCCTAAGGCCTTGAAGGACTACATCGTGGACTATAAGTGAGAATATAGCCTGCAAAATATTGTATTCGGATTATATCTACCAGCAAGACCTGTTGCCTCTTAAAAATATGCATCCAGATTTTCCAAGATGATCTTGTATAAAACAATAGTTTGGATAATAGTGTTTTATATGCATGCACGTAGGCCTTCTCAATATGCAATCATTTGTACCCTATATACAATGGAATGTTAGTTGTAAGTTTGAGATGTTCACCAATTGTCATTCGTATAATGGTCTATGTTTGTTGCGCCCTGAGACCTCCCCCGTCAAAGTGAAGAATATGCTTTTAAAAAGTGGCGCTTGAGGCAACGTCATCGTGACCTCTGCTCTTGGTAAGTATAGCCTATACTGCTCAAGCATCGTGGTGGGATTTTCGATAGGACTATGGCAATGTTGTGGACGTGTTGTCACCATGCAACTGTAATAATTACATACGACAGTCATATTGCGCCTTTGATCTTATCTGGGCCCTAGCCACGAAACAGGCCGTCCAATGAACAGTTCTCCAAAACGAAGTTCATTCTAGAAGAACTTTTTCTTATTCTGCTCAAAATGTTGTGCAAAAAAATGCAATGTTTGAAAAGAGCGCAATAGTTTGATAGATGATTTAAACTGTGTGACTTGAATAGAAATGATAAAACGGCTTGCTAGGTGGGGGGCAAAGAGCACAAAGGGGAGAGGTATTCTAAACCATCAATCTTAGCGCCGCAGAGTAACGAATTATTTGGGTCTGAATATATTAATTTGGCAACAGACTCTCTCAGAAATAAACCCAAATCGCTAACTAGTAAAGTTACGAAATAAAACTATCAGGGCCAAAAAGGAAACTTAACACCGTGACTTGGACATGACTTTGGAATGGCTGTTGGAACGCCCGTAAAGCCCTAAAACATGCAGAATTCCAGTAGCCTTTATGTAGCTGCCTGGACAATTGAGAGACATTAATGTGTAGCTACGCCACAGTCTCACCATCCCTCCAATCTCTTTCTAGATCCTGTCGCCTCCATGTAGCGAGACTGAAAAGGTACTTTATTGAAGTTTGGGATCAACCGCGAGAAGGCCGAGTTCAGTCGGAGGGCACATTTTCTGTCCCATTAGGTCCGTTTCAGCCGGGATGGCCGACCTTTGCAACCCCCCGTGACCTGACTGGGTCTCTATACTTGTACCTTCTGTGTGTGCCCTCGTAGGTCGTCCCCGGTCCTTGCGTGGCCTCGTCAGGGCTCTGGACTTTCTTTGTGTGTTTTTCTACTTGAGGGGCCGGTAGAAGGGCACCTCTGAATGTGTTGCTCTTTTGTTGCTCTCAGTGGTGACCCGAGAGTGCGGTGAACTGTCGGTCACTTCTCTTCCATTGTGCGCCCTGTAGGACCTAGACCCTTTGTAGGACATCCTACAAATTTGAGGGACTTCCAAGCGGTTACTTCGGAGCTTATGATCGGTCTGCATGTGAGTGTTACTCATGTCGAATGCATTATTACCTTTTTATATTAGAATTATGTACATAACAAAAATAGTTTTGATGTGCATAGCTTCAGTGTAATCTCACGAGTACATGTTCGAGGATAGTAATTCAATTTCAATATGATTAAATTAAGGATTAGTAGACCTAGACCTATGTATATATGCACTTTCCGGCGTAGTATAGGCTAAAGCCTACCTACATTTACCATTTCAAATGCAAATTTGTTCCTGGACATGCCTTTGATTCTTACAATAACATAACCAGTTCTAAAATAAATAAAATCATTTTTTTTAACAGAAATATTTTTAAAACCATATGCTGTTGCTATCTATCATTTGTAGGCATATTGTGTATTTTATTACAAACTTTTGTACCTCATGTAGCAAAAACCTATCTTTGCAGTTGACTGAAAATCAGTTTAGGATCTATGGTCAAAGTGGGCCTACGAATATCTAGACTTAATTCTCTCTCACCATATGTCAGCATCAGAGATGCTCATTAGAGATACTGCCGGGGATCTCCATGCAAAACATTATATGGCAGGTGTGTTTCATAGAACTGTATTAGGAAGTATTCCCCTCTTACAGTTTGAACGTTTGACTTTCTCTCAGATTCATCTCCATATAGATATTTAGGCTATGATATGTTACAGTATGTATTTGTGTGGGTAACAGACTATATAGTGACTCGTAATCACTATATTAGTGAGGTGGCAGGTAGCCTAGTGGTTAGAGCGTTGGACTAGTTGGGCTAGTAACCGATAGGTTGCACGATTGAATCCCCGAGCTGACAAGTTAAACATCTGTCGTTCTGTCCCTGAACAAGGCAGGTAACCACTGTTCCCAGGCCGTCATTGAAAATAAAAATGTGTTCTTAACCGACTTGCCTAGTTAAATAAAGGTCAAATATATATTATGAACTGTATTTAGAGGATTGACGTTCAAATGGACATTTTTGAATTATTTAACACAAAAGAGTGTTTTTTCCGAATAGAATGAACGATATTTAGATAATGCTTTGAATTGCTCCCAACGAGATATTAAACCTACTGCACTCTATATGGCACAAATAATGTGTTTATGGGCCTACAAAATGTCACGCGATATTTTATAGGATGCATACCACATTTTATAGGATTTGATATAATTTGGCTTTCGGTGCACTTTTATGAAACCCTGTAGAACCTGTATAACGCCTGTAGAACCTGTAGAACCACCGTAGAACCCGTAGAACCCCTGTAAAACATGTATAACCCCTGTAGAACCCCTGTAGAACCTGTAGAAACCCATTTCCAGCTAACTTTTCAATGGCCTGTAGTATTCGTACAACGCTTTCAAGCTATCATGCAACTATTTTTCTTTATCTGTGTATCGCATATTGGAGTTCTTACACGTATAGGCCTATTCGTTATACAAATGAATAGTGTAGCCTAAACTTGGACCTCTGTAGATTGTGTATAGCTCACGAATTTATAGCTAAACCTAGCTACATCTTGCATCCGGAATTTGACATTAAGGCCAGGGATATACGGTTACAACTTCCTCTGAGGGGCTTCTTCTGAGCATACAGTCAACGGCATCTAGTTAGCCACCTCGCCACTGACCTCATGGCCTGAAGATATCTGGAAGTTACAGTATGTGACAACTTTTATTTTCACGATGTCCAATATTATTTGAGTAAACACAATCAGCATGAAACACATTATTGTTTCACTTCTGACTTTAATTTAATTGAGTCATTGTACTTTGTGACACAATGCGAAAAGACACGGTCAATTGAAAGAAAATATTATTGATACTGCTCAGAAATGTTGGAGAAAGTGTTTTTAACAGACATTCTCTCGGGACTTAAAAATGCAAGCTGTCCCATCATACACCAGCTGCAACCTAATGTCTATTCAACTTGATTTGAAAACTCGATAACAAGTTTCAGCTTTCTATCATATCTACATTTGAATGTAATTAATAAGAAAATTAATTTGAACGTAGAAAATGTCAATAATTATGTGGGTTTACATTTAAAGGAATTACGCACTAGCTCAAATTAAATGTTTTGTTTACTTTGTAACCAGCTCCAGGCTAAGATCCGTCTTTTCAGAAATTGTTTATGTTCGTTTATTATTTATTTGTTTAATTGTCTAACTTCATGTCATGTATTTCAATTGGTGTGATTAATTCCCCAAAAGTAAATAAAGAATACGTTGCATTTGTACAAATGTAGTCTAGAGTGATATTTATTTCTTAAATATAATGATTTGATAGCATTCCTGCAAAAGATAAGCCATTGTGAATCTTGTCTCTTCAAAGTATTTAGAGAATATAGAGAATTTTTCTCTCCATGTGATTCAAGGGAATTACAGGCGAACATTCCACTCTAGAAGGTTTGATTTATGGCAGGCCTTTGGCAAGGCGTGTCTCTCTCTGTCTCTCTCTCTCTCTTGGCTGACAGAAAAACGAAAACAAACTTGTATTAAATAGTTAAAAGAAGTAGAAAGCATGTAACGAAGTCACACTCATCCATAAATCCCCAAAATAAATCAACAGTTGTAATGATCATTGTGGTGATAACTCATCTGTGCCTATTTTGAGATTTATGTTAGTAATGGATTATGGTTATAGCAACATTTCCTCGTCTTAGATGAGTGTCTTGTAAGACAAAAGGGCCATGTCCAAAGTATTGTGATAGGGATGAGCTAGTCTGTTTAAATGGCAGCCATGGCAGCTGCATAAAGGCGCTGAGTTGAAACAGGGTTCACGTCACCATGTTCCAGGGATAGGGGGAATAGGGCGGCTCACTCTCACATTGACCAGATGAGAGGAGGACGCGTCATAAATCCGTAAATCTACTCTAGCGTCTGTCGGTTCTCCACCAGAGGAGCAGATGTGTCTGTCCTGTGTGCTTCTGCGCGCGCGTGTGTGTGTGTGCGTGTGTGGGTGTCGAACTGATTCTTGAATCTATATTATTAATGAATGAATTACAAGTAAAGTTACCATCCAAAGCGCAATATTATAAATATTATAAGCACTTGAACCTGACAATAGGTTACCAAAATGTTATTTCTTTACCATCATGGGATTATTCATAATTTAGGTAATTATAGGCCTACTGCAATTACTTATAAAGCATTGAGAAACATTAGTGTAGCATAATATAACATTTACCTACATTTCAGCCCCTGGTAACAGGCAAGTGTCAGAGTATTGAGCTATTTACACTCGTAGAAAAAAAGGTGCTATATAGAATCTAAAATGTTCTTCAGCTATCCCATAGGAGAACCTGTGGAAGAACCCTTTTTGGTTTCCGCGTAGAACCCTTTCCATAGATGGTTCTACATGGAACCCAAATGGGTTCTTTCTACCTGGATCCCACCAAAAAAAAAGAAAAAAAAAGAAATATATATATATATATATATATCCCATGGAGACAGCCGAAGAACCCTTTGGGAACTATTTTTTCTAGAGTGTAGGACATTGCAGTCAGTGGATGGACTGAATAAACTGGGCTTTCAGAATTATAAGGGCAGAGTGATTAGTTACAATATCAAGAGAGCTACTGGTAACTTTGTGTCCTCCCTAGTAAGCCCAACAGAGATTTTATTAATATGATTTGATTAAATAGATTTCTCTGGACAATGTAACAGATTAAGCACGGGTCCTCAGATCCTCAAAAGGTTCTACAGCTGCACCATCGAGAGCCTGACTGATTGCATCACTGCCTGGTATGGCAACTGCTTGGCCTCCGACCGCAAGGCACTACAGGTAGTGTCAGAGGAAGGCCCTAAAAATTGTCAAAGACTCCAGCCACCCTAGTCATAGTCTGTTCTCTCTGCTATTGCTTGGCAAGCGGTGCCGGATTGCCAAGTCTAGGTCCAAGAGACTTCTAAACAACTTCTACCCCCAAGCCATAAGACTCCTGAGCATCTAGTCAAATGGCTACCCAGACTATTTGCATTGCCCCCCTTTACACCACTGCTACTCTCTGTTGTCATCTATGCATAGTCACTTTAATAACTGTACCTACATGTACATACTACCTCAACTAACTGGTGCCCCTGCACAATGACTCTGTATCTGTACCCCCCTGTATATAGCCTCGCTATTGTTATTTTACTGCTGCTCTTTCTTTACCTGTTACTTTTATCTCTTATTCTTATCAGTATTTTTTTTTTAACTGCACTGTTGGTTAAGGGCTTGTAAGTAAGCATTTCACTGTAAGGTCTACTACACCTGTTGTATTCGGCGCATGTGACAATTTGATTTGATTTTGATTTGATCTGATACATTTACAAGGTGTTGTATCATTCTCAGCAGCCATCAGTTCTTGTCATCTCTCCAAGTCTATGCACTAGGCCCATCGAATCAGGTGGGAGGGGTGGTGGACTACCAGTTGCATTCACTGAGTGTTCTGTAGGCTATGCAGAACTCAATGGTTCCTATTGCATTGTAGCAGATACATGAATCATGAAAATACTCCATAAAAAATGTATTCAGTGTTGATGCCCAGTATATTGCCCCACCACCTGGAAATGTTAGGGAATAACGGGACTGTGATTATGCTCAAATTGTTTATTAGGTAAACCACCCCGTTCATTAAAAATGGTCACTCTTACAGACAGTGAGCCACGTGGTCATGACTTACTATAAAAAGCGTGGTATGATCGTTGGTGCCAGGCGCGCCAGTTCCAGTATCTCAGAAATAGGGTTTGAAAAAGATATATACATACAGTGGGGCAAAAAAGTATTTAGTCAGCCACCAATTGTGCAAGTTCTCCCACTTAAAAAGATGAGAGAGTTCTGTAATTTTCATCATAGGTACACTTCAACTATGACAGACAAAATGAGAAAAGAAAATCCAGAAAATAACATTGTAGGATTTTAATGAATTTATTTGCAAATTATGGTGGAAAATAAGTATTTGGTCACCTACAAACAAGCAAGATTTCTGTCTCTCACAGACCTGTAACTTCTTCTTTAAGAGGCTCCTCTGTCCTCCACTCGTTACCTGTATTAATGGCACCTGTTTGAACTTGTTATCAGTATAAAAGACACCTGTCCACAACCTCAAACAGTCACACTCCAAACTCCACTATGGCCAAGACCAAAGAGCTGTCAAAGGACACCAGAAACAAAATTGTAGACCTGCACCAGGCTGGGAAGACTGAATAGGTAGCTATTCAGCTTGGTTTGAATAAATCAACCGTGGGAGCAATTATTAGGAAATGGAAGACATGCAAGACCACTGATAATCTCCCTCGATCTGGGGCTCCACGCAAGATCTCACCCCGTGGGGTCAAAATGATCACAAGAACGGTGAGCAAAAATCCCAGAACCACACGGGGGGGACCTAGTGAATGACCTGCAGAGAGCTGGGACCAAAGTAACAAAGCCTACCATCAGTAACACACTACGCCGCCAGGGACTCAAATCCTGCAGTGCCAGACGTGTCCCCCTGCTTAAGCCAGTACATGTCCAGGCCCGTCTGAAGTTTGCTAGAGAGCATTTGGATGATCCAGAAGAAGATTGGGAGAATGTCATATGGTCAGATCAAACCAAAATATAACTTTTTGGTAAAAACTCAACTCGTCGTGTTTGGAGGACAAAGAATGCTGAGTTGCATCTAAAGAACACCGTACCTACTGTGAAGCATGTGGGTGGAAAAATCATGCTTTGGGGCTGTTTTTCTGGAAAGGGACCAGGACGACTGATCCGTGTAAAGGAAAGAATGAATGGGGCCATGTATCGTGAGATGTTGAGTGAAAACCTCTTTCCATCAGCAAAGGCATTGAAGATGAAACGTGGCTGGGTCTTTCAGCATGACAATGATCCCAAACACACCGCCCGGGCAACTAAGGAGTGGCTTCGTAAGAAGCATTTCAAGGTCCTGGAGTGGCCTAGCCAGTCTCCAGATCTCAACCCCATAGATACCTATGTACCTATGATGAAAATTACAGGCCTCTGTCATCTTTTTAAGTGGGAGAACTTGCACTATTGGTGGCTGACTAAATACTTTTCGCCCCACTCTCTCTCTCTCTCTCTCACTATATATATAAATGTAAAGAAGAATTTGGCTGTCAGGATTTGACATAAACAGCATGAGTACATCCCCCGTCCTGCCTGGGGTCAGCGGTACAGACTGGTTGCGGTGGTTTAATGATGTGGGGAATGTTTTCCTGACCCATGCTAGGTCCCTTGATACCAACTGAGAAACGTTTCAATGCCCAGAAGAAAGGCTGTTCTGGAGGCAATGAGGTCCTACCCGGTACTAGATGGGTGTACCTAATTGGTCAGTGAGTGTAAATTAAACTGTAGAACAGTACTACAAGAAACAGAGCCCTGCCTAACATAAGGGGTCCCTAATGTAAACTGGATCTCGTTCCTCCATTGGAAAAGTCTATAAGACTGTTCCACTTTAGCTACTCCATGCTGTTCTACTTTAGCTATCTATGGTTGGTAAAAAAAAATCTTATCAAATCAAATATTGGTCACTACACAGATTTGCAGATGTTATCGCAGGTGCAGCGAAATGCTTATGTTTCTGGCTCCAACAGTGCAGTAATCAGGCATATCACAAGAAAGAGCCATCATACCTAAACTTAACCCTTTGAGTTCTTTCTGTTTTAACCCTGCAACCATGCAGAATTACTGGGTCAAAAATTCATTAGTCAAATCCCAAAGTGAAACTTTGAATGACAATACACACATAATCCAAAAAGTAAAAAACTGTAAATGAAGAAATATCAGAATGAGCAATATCAGAACAAGCAATGTCCGGAATGTAAATATTTATATATACAGTATATATATACTATATATAAAAAAAATAGTCGGTTTAGACAGTATTGTAACGGTTCTCTTGTCGTGAAGGAGAGTCGGACCAAAATGCAGCATTGTGATGATTCATGTTATTTTAATAAAGGAAAAACTATACATGAATAAACTACCAAAATAATGAAAACCGAAACAGTCCTATCTGGTGCAAACACAGAGACAGGAACAATCACCCACCAACACACAGTGAAACCCAGGCTACCTAAATATGGTTCCCAATCAGAGACGATGACTACTAACACCTGCCTCTGATTGAGAACCATATCAGGCCAGAAATAGAAATAGACAAACTAGACATGAAACATAGAATGCCCACTCAGCTCACACCCTGACCAACCAAAACATAGAAATATACAAAGTAAACTATGGTCAGGGTGTGACAGTACCCCCAAGGTGCGGACTCCGGCCGCAAAACCTGAACCTATAGGGGAGGGTCTGGGTGGGCATCTGTCCGCGGTGGCGGCTCTGGTGCTGGACGTGGCCCCCACTTCACCGTAGTCTTCCTCCACCTTGTCCGCTTCCGTGACCTCCTAGCCACGGCAACCCTACTTAATAACACGGGACAGAGGGGCAGCTCGGGACAGAGGGGCAGCTCGGGACAGAGGGGCAGCTCGGGACAGAGGGACAGCTCGGGACAGAGGGACAGCTCGGGACAGAGGGACAGCTCGGGACAAAGGGGCTCTTCAGACTCCGACAGCACAGGAGAGGAGGAAGGCTCTGGCAGATCCTGGCTGACTGGCGGATCTGGAAGAGTCTGGCTGACTGGCGGATCTGGAAGAGTCTGGCAGACCTGGAAGAGTCTGGCAGACTGGCGGATCTGGAAGGGTCTGGCAGACTGGCGGATCTGGAAGAGTCTGGCTGACTGGCGGATCTGGAAGAGTCTGGCAGACTAGCAGATCTAGAAGAGTCTGGCTGACTGGCGGATCCTGGCTGACTGGCAGATCGGGAAGAGTCTGGCTGACTGGCGGATCCTGGCTGACTGGCGGATCTGGAAGAGTCTGGCTGACTGGCGGATATGGAAGAGTCTGGCTGACTGGCGGATCTGGAAGAGTCTGGCAGACTGGCAGATCTGGAAGAGTCTGGCAGACTGGCAGAGTCTGGCTGACTGCAGATCGAAGAGTCTGGCAGACTGGCAGAGTCTGGCTGACTGGCGGATCTGGAAGAGTCTGGCTGACTGGCGGATCTGGAAGAGTCTGGCTGACTGGCGGATCCTGGCAGACTGACGGCTCTGGCTGCTCCATGCTGACTGGCGGCTCTGGCTGCTCCATGCTGACTGGCGGCTCTGGCTGCTCCATGCTGACTGGCGTCTCTGGCTGCTCCATGCTGATTGGCGGCTCTGGCTGCTCCATGCAGACTTGGGGCTCTGGCTGCTCCATGCTGACTGACAGCTCTGGCGGCTTCTTGCAGACTGGCAGCTCTGGCTGCTCCATGCAGAATGGCAGCTCTGGCAGCTCCTTGCAGACTGGCAGCTCCTTGCAGACTGGCATCTCCGGCTGCTCCATGCAGACTGGCATCTCTGGCTGTTCCATGAAGACTGACAGCTCTGGCTGCTCCATGCAGACTGGCAGCTCTGGCTGCTCCATGCAGACTGGCAGCTCTGGCTGCTCCATGCAGACTGGCAGCTCTGGCTGCTCCATGCAGACTGGCAGCTCTGGCTGTGCTAAACAGGCAGGAGACTCCGGCAACGCTGTAGAGGCGGAAGGCTCTGGCAGCGCTAAACAGGCAGGAGACTCCGGCAGCGCAGGAGAGGAGGAAGGCTCTGGTAGCGCTGAACAGGCGGGAGACTCCGACAGCGCAGGAGAGGAGGAAGGCTCTGGCAGCGCTGGAGAGGCGCACTGTAGGCCTGATGCGTGGTGCTGGCACTGGTGGTACTGGACCGTGAACACGCACAGGAAGCCTGGTGCGGGGAGCTGCTACCGGAGGGCTGGGGTGTGGAGGTGGTACCGGATAGACCTGACCGTGCAGGTGCACTGGAGCTCTTGAGCACCGAGCCTGTCCAACCTTACCTGGTTGAATGCTCTCGGTCGCCCTGCCAGTGCGAGGTGGAATAGCAATATACAAAGTAGACTATGGTCAGGGTGTGACAAGTATGGACAGTATAGGAATAGAAAAGGTTTGTACAGCAGTAGTTATATAGGATGAGCCATGACCACTGTGCATACATATAAAGTGGGTAAAACGCTGTAAACATTGTTAAAGTGACCAGTGTTCAATGTCTCTATATACATTCGGCAGCAGTCTCTAAGGTGCAGGGCAGAGTACCTGGCAGTGGCCAGCTAGTGATGTCTGTTCAGCAGTCTGATGACCTGGAAATGAAAGCTATTTTTCAGTCTCTCTGTCCCGGCTTTGATGCACCCGTACTATCTCCGTACTGCACCTGTACTCTCTCTGCTAGATGGTAGCAGGGAGAACAGCCTGTGGCTCGAGTGGCTGAGGTCCTTGATGATCTTCTTAGCTTTCCTATGACACAAGGTGCTGTAGATGTCCTGGAGGGCAGGCAGTGTGCCCCTGGTGACGCATTGGGTTGACCACACCACAGTCTGGAGAGCCATGCAGTTGCCGTACCAGGCGTTGACAGAATGTTCTCGATGGTGCATCTGTAGAAGCTTGTGAGGGTCTTAAAATGACTGAATTACAAAATGTAAACATAATATTGGCAGCTTTATTATTTATTTTGATGCACAAGTACATAGTATGCACATTTACATCACAATTTGACACATTGCATTATTTATGACAGTTTTATAACCTTAACAAAACAGAAGAAACAAAATGTCACTGGTTTTACCGTGTCCTTTGCGGGTGAGGTTCCCGTTTGACTCCATCTCCCTCTATTATGTCACACCAATGAAGGGATGTGATGTTGATCATGTGGTGTCTCTGCAAGGGCTTAGTAACAATAGTTTTGATTTTCACTTCTCAGACCAAGAGATAAACGTGTCAGGATTAAGTGGTTCCAGTTTATATAATGTCGCACTTTTCGCATTTTTGTCTTCTGTAATCTCTTTTATCCCAACACATGATACATTTCTGTCTTCTGTAATCTCTTTTATCCCAACACATGATACATTTCTGTCTTCTGTAATCTCTTTTATCCCAACACATGATACATTTCTGTCTTCTGTAATCTCTTTTATCCCAACACATGATACATTTCTGTCTTCTGTAATCTCTTTTATCCCAACACATGATACATTTCTGTCTTCTGTAATCTCTTTTATCCCAACACATGATACATTTCTGTCTTCTGTAATCTCTTTTATCCCAACACATGATACATTTCTGTCTTCTGTAATCTCTTTTATCCCAACACATGATACATTTCTGTCTTCTGTAATCTCTTTTATCCCAACACATGATACATTTCTGTCTTGTAATCTCTTTTATCCCAACACATGATACATTTCTGTCTTCTGTAATCTCTTTTATCCCAACACATGATACATTTCTGTCTTCGTAATCTCTTTTATCCCAACACATGATACATTTCTGTCTTCTGTAATCTCTTTTATCCCAACACATGATACATTTCTGTCTTCGTAATCTCTTTTATCCCAACACATGATACATTTCTGTCTTCTGTAATCTCTTTTATCCCAACACATGATACATTTCTGTCTTCTGTAATCTCTTTTATCCCAACACATGATACATTTCTGTCTTCGTAATCTCTTTTATCCCAACACATGATACATTTCTGTCTTCGTAATCTCTTTTATCCCAACACATGATACATTTCTGTATTCTGTAATCTCTTTTATCCCAACACATGATACATTTCTGTCTTCGTAATCTCTTTTATCCCAACACATGATACATTTCTGTCTTCGTAATCTCTTTTATCCCAACACATGATACATTTCTGTCTTCGTAATCTCTTTTATCCCAACACATGATACATTTCTGTCTTCGTAATCTCTTTTATCCCAACACATGATACATTTCTGTATTCTGTAATCTCTTTTATCCCAACACATGATACATTTCTGTCTTCGTAATCTCTTTTATCCCAACACATGATACATTTCTGTCTTCGTAATCTCTTTTATCCCAACACATGATACATTTCTGAAATCCTCAAGATAATAATATAACAACAAAGTGTGAATTGAATTGTAATTGTGGTACAATTGGATCTGTAATAATGGTGCCCCAGTTGATCTAACCTGCTGTCCCAGTTGACCAAATGCGGAAGAAAAATGTGGTTTTGGCTCAGTGTACACAAATGGGTGTGTCATGCCTCATGTGAATATGATACCAACATTTGTCCTTTTTGTGTGATTAGGAAACATTTTGAGGATTTCAGAAATAAATCATTGGTTGGGCTAATACTGTATGTTGGATAGATGATGAAAGAGGTTACAGAAGAGTGAAATGCAGAAAGTGTCCCACTGTTTCAGAATTCACCCTGTATAATGTTTTTACCATGTGTTTGAGAATTTGGACGAAACAATTTTGAAGTTATATACAATAGAAACGTATTAAAAGAGCAGAGAATCAATCCCAGAATAAGGGTGTGTAAAATAGAACTTCCATCCTGCTACATTTTGGGGTGAAAATGTAACACTCCCAACACTCCTCTGAATGGACTGGATGTTCAATTTATGGTATAGGCCCAAGTTTCACACCCTGACCTTAGAGAGACGTTTTATTTCTCTATTTGGTTAGGTCAGGGTGTGATGTGGGGTGGGCATTCTATGTTCTATTTTCTATGTTTTGTATTTCTTTGTTTTGGCCGGGTATGGTTCTCAATCAGGGACAGCTGTCTATCGTTGTCTCTGATTGGGAACCATAATTAGGCAGCCCTTTTCACCCCTGTCTTTGTGGGTAGTTAACTTTGTTTGTGGCACTAATAGCCCTTAAGCTTCATGGTTGTTTTGTATTGTTTATTGTTTTTGTCGGCATCATCCTAAATAAAAGGAATATGTACGCTCACCACACTGCGCTTTGGTCTAGTTCTTTCGACGGCCGTGACAGAACTACCCACCACCAAAAGACCAAACAGCATGGGAAAAAGGAGGAATGGACATGGGATGACATCCTGGACGGCAAGGGATCGTGGAAATGGGAGGAGATCCTGGCCGGTAAGGATCGCCTGCCGTGGGAGCAGGTGGAAGCAGAGAGGAGGTCGGAGGCAGCGAGAAGGAGGGCCCGGGATTACACAGGGTCATGGCTGGCACTAAAGACCGGGAGGCCACTCCCAAAATTTTTTTGGGGGGGCACACAGGGAGTTTGGCTGGTTCAGGTTGGAGTCCCCGTGCTTACCGTGGCGAGTGTCGTACTGGTCAGGCACCGTGTTATGTGGTGGAGCACACGGTGTCTCCAGTGCGTGTTCACAGCCCGGTACGCTACATCCCAGCTCCCCGCATCCAGAGAGCATCCAGCCAGGATGTATGGTGCCGGCTCAACACGCCTGGTCTCCAGTGCGTCTCTTCGGCCCAGGATATCCTGTGCCGGTTCTGCGCACTGTGTCTCCGGTACATCTGCAGAGCCCAGTGCGTACTGTGCCAGCGGCCCATATTTGCAGGGCGAAGATAACCACCCAGCCAGGACGGGTTGTGCAGGCTCTAAGCTCGAGACCTCCAGTGCACCTCCACGGCCCAGTGTATCCAGTGCCTCTGCCAAGGATAAAGCCTCCTGTATGTCTCCCCAGCCTGGTGAGTCCTGTGCCTGCTCCCAGAGCCAGGCATCCTGTGTGTCTCTCCACTGCAGTGGTGATCCATGGCACGAAGCCTCCAGTGATGATCCATGGCAAGAAGCCTCCAGTGATGATCCATGGCACGAAGCCTCCAGTGATGATCCATGGCACGAAGCCTCCAGTGATGATCCATGGCACGAAGCCTCCAGTGGTGATCCATGGCAAGAAGCCTCCAGTGATGATCCATGGCACGAAGCCTCCAGTGATGATCCATGGCACGAAGCCTCCAGTGATGATCCATGGCACGAAGCCTCCAGTGATGATCCATGGCACGAAGCCTCCAGTGATGATCCATTACACAAAGCCTCCAGTGATGATCCATGGCACGAAGCCTCCCGTGAGGAGTCATGGCACGAAGCCTCCAACGACGGCCTCCAGTCCGGAGCCTCCAGCTACGGACTCCAGTCCGGAGCCTCCAGTGAGGGTCCCCAGTCCGGAGCCTCCAGTGACGGACCCCAGTCCGGGGCCTGCAACGAGGGTGCCCAGTCTGGGCCCGCAACGGGCTTCACGGTTGTTTTGTATTGTTTATTGTTTTTGTCGGCGTCATCCTAATAAAAGGAATATGTACGCTCACCATGCTGCGCTTTGGTCTAGTTCTTTCGACTGCCGTGACACCAAGAGAGAGATATACAAATGAAAGGTAATGTCTATTGGACACAAACCAACCTGCTAATTTCCCCAAATTTCACATTGGCCAAGAAAGACAAAATAAACCGTTTTAGTCGGTTGCTTTAATGGATTATTTAAGAGCAGCCAATGTAGCTATGGTGCAGAGGTGGAATGGGACCAGAAATTGGCCCTGGCATTTGTAACACACCAGCCCATTTTGTTCCTGGAGGTACTCACACCGGCCCATTTTTTTCCTTGCGGCCCGATTATTAGTCAGATAATGAGAAAAAAACCAAGCTTGACAAGCCCACTAAGCTAAAAATGGACCAGCCTAGGGTTGAATGGCAGGAACCCGGTTACAGAGATTTACCACCCAAAACCACACCCCTTTCCTGGGATAAATAACAGCGAGAAAGTGGTAAATGACATGAAATGGAACTGTTAAATTATATGCAGTGTCTAAATCTGGATTCTCTATAGCCTCTCTGGTCATTGCATGGTGATTCATCAAAGCTCTGGGTGGTGACTGACAGCCCATCTCAGTATGTAAACCTATCATCTCATCATAGGTTTTTTATTGTTACAGGTCGACCTACATTTGCTGCAGCAGCCTATACTACATAGCCTTACTCCACCTCAAGAATTGCATTTGGCGAAAGGCTCGGCACACGCATACTCAGGCTGACTGGCTATCGTTCAGGCAAATGAGAAATAATTGCACTCAGGCTATCCGGAAGGCCAAAGTTAGTTACTCTAAGGAGCAACACCAAATGCAGAAATAAAATATAAATCATGCCTTACCTTTGACGAGCTTCTTTTGTTGGCACTACTATATGTCCCATAAACATCACAAATGGTCCTTTTGTTCAATTAATTCCGTCGATATATATCCAAAATGTCAATTTATTTGGCGCGTTTGATCCAGAAAAACACTGCTTCCAACTTACGCAACGTCGCTACAAATTATCTCAAAAGTTACCTGTAAACTTTGCCAAAACATTTCAAACTACTTTTGTAATACAACTTTAGGTATTTCTAAACGTATATAATCAATCAAATTGAAGACGAGATGATCTGTGTTCAATACAGCAGCAAAACAAACTGACGCTACTTTTCTGGTTACGCGCCTCTATCAAAAGGTACACATGAAGTGACGTTCGTTCTGAGCTATGGTACTTCTTCATAACACAAAGGAAAATCCTCAACCAATTTCTACAAACTGGTGACATCCAGTGGAAGCGGTAGGAACTGCAGGAAAGTCGATTAGAATTCTGGATTCCCCATGAAAACATATTGAAAAGACAGTGACTTAAAAACAAGTCTGAATAGTTTGTCCTCTGGGTTTTGCCTGCTAAATAAGTTCTGTTATACTCACAGACATGATTCAAACAGTTTTAGAATCTTCAGAGTGTTTTCTATCCAACACTAATAATATGCATATATTAGGATCTGGGACAGAGTAGGAGGCAGTTCAGTTTGGGCACGCTATTTATCCAAAAGTGAAAATGCTGCCCCCTACCCCAAACAGGTTAAGGTTGCTTCCCCTATCATCGTATGAAGCCTATCTCCCAAACTTTTTAACCTGTCTCTCCTTTCTGGGGAGGTTCCCATTGCTTGGAAGGCAGCCACAGTTTGTTCTTTATTTAAAGGGGGATATCAAGCTGATCCAGCCACTGCCTGTCACAAAGGGAGTACCCAAAGGCTCAATCCTAGGCCCATGCTTTTCTCAATTTACATCAACAACATAGCTCAGGCAGTAGGAAGCTCTCTCATCCATTTATATGCAGATGATACGGTCTTATACTCAGCTGGCCCATCCCCGGATTTTATGTTAAATGCTCTACAACAAAGCTTTCTTAGTGTCCAACAAGCTTTCTCTACCCTTAACCTTGTTCTGAACACCAACAAAACAAAGGTCATGTGGTTTGGTAAGAAGAATGCCCCTCTTCCCACAGGTGTGATTACTACCTCTGAGGGTTTAGAGCTTGAGGTAGTCACCTCATACAGTTACTTGGGAGTATGGCTAGACAGTACACTGTCCTTCTCTCAGCACATATCAAAGCTGCAGGCTAAAGTTAAATCTAGACTTGGTTTCCTCTATCGTAATCGCTCCTCTTTCACCCCAGCTGCCAAACTAACCCTGATTCAGATGACCATCCTACCCATGCTAGATTATAGAGACATCATTTATAGATCGGCAGGTAAGGGTGCTCTCGAGCAGCTAGATGTTCTTTACCATTCGGGCATCAGATTTGCCACAAATGCTCCTTCTAGGACACATCACTGCACTCTATACTCCTCTGTAAACTGGTCATCTCTGTATACCAGTCGCAAGACCCACTGGTCATGCTTATTCATAAAACCCTCTTAGGCCTCACTCCCTCCTATCTAAGATATCTACTGCAGCCCTCATCCTCCACATACAACACCCGTTCTGCCAGTCACATTCTGTTACAGGTCCCCAAAGCACACACATCCCTGGGTCGCTCCTCTTTTCATTTTCGCTGCAGCTAGCGACTGGAACGAGCTACAACAAACACTCAAACTGAACAGTTTTATCTCAATCTCTTCATTCAAAGACTCAATCATGGACACTCTTATCATGGACACTCTTATCATGGACACTCTTGTCATGGACACTCTTATCATGGACACTCTTATCATGGACACTCTTATCATGGACACTCTTATCATGGACACTCTTATCATGGACACTCTTATCATGGACACTCTTATCATGGACACTCTTACTGACAGTTGTGGCTGCTTTGTATGATGTATTGTTGTCTCTACCTTCTTGCCCCTTGGTGCCCAATAATGTTTGTACCACGTTTTGTGCTGCTACCATTTTGTGTTGCTACAATGTTGCTGTCATGTTGTGTTGCTACCATGCTGTGTTGTCATGTTTTGCTTCCTTGTTATGTTGTTGTCTTAGGTCTCTCTTTATGTAGTGTTGTTTCTCATTTTGATGTGTGTTTTGTCCTATATTTACATTGTTTATTTTTATTTTTTATCCAAGGCCCCCGTCCCCCCAGGAGGCCTTTTGCCTTTTGGTAGGCTGTCATTGTAAATAAGAATGTGTTCTTAACTGACTTGCCTAGTTATATAAAGGTTCAATTTAAAAATTAAAAATAAATAAAAAATACTACAGTAATATAAAGACCAAATACACATCTGTTTTACCCATCTCTATCTGGCTTTTGGGGGTCATCTTATTTTTTTACCTTAAGGATGTTTTCACATTTTTATTGCACCTGCAGAGTTTTAAAACACTCCAATATCGTTGCTTTAAATCATTGCATGAGCGAGCACTCTCTCGCAGTCTTTCTCTTTCTCCATGAATTCCATTCAGTTTGCGTCCAAAAATTATAATCCTGTTCAAGATTGATATATAGGCCTATATATCGATGTCCTAGCCTACCTCTTTCAGTTAATAAATTCAATGCAGTATTAGCCTTATATTTAGCTAATGAATGATGGGCTAAGCATAATACGTTTCTAACTTATAGCCTCTGTCTCTTGCGCAATACATACACACCTGTGCTCCGCTAGCCTCCCTGTGAAAACGGCTCCTTAGCTCTTGGAGTCCCATTCAGGAAAAGCTAGACTAGAAGAGCTTGCTTGACTTTTCTTATACCAATAGACTATTCGAGGATACAGAAGGCAATAGACCTCACGGGTAGTTTGAAACCAGAGTGATCACGCGATGGCGGTAGGCTATAACAGTTATTGAGTCAGACCCATAACCATTCATTCCTCATGAATAGAAGTGAAAGCCTTCTGCATCTCAATCTAGTCTGATATTATTCAAGGATGTCATTAGAATGATGAAGATGAGGACAACAAAACGTATTTAATTTAACTGTTGAAAGCGAGGAGGGAATGAAGAAACACTAGAGAGAGAAAGAGGAAGTAGGTTAATAACATTAAGGGAAATATTCTGAAAAATTGTAGGCCTCATGTGATGCACTGGAATCACATGTTCTCTCCCTGCTTATAACATGGTTTGAACGATGTGACTAATTCTAGTCCATATAATACAGTATAATACAATACAGCACAGTAATACAGTTCACACTCAAAAGGATTAGCCTACTGAAGCTTGTTTAATTTATTTACCTAAGAGAGCGTAGCTAGTTCTATATCTATGGGCTTTTCTGTTTTCATGTCATGTGTAATGTGTAGAGGCCAATATACACTACATGACCAAAAGTATGTGGACACCTGCTCATCGAACATCTCATTCCAAAATCATGGTCATTAATATGGAGTTAGTCCCTCCCATTGCTGCTATAACAGCCTCCACTCTTCTGGGAAGGCATTCCACTAGATGTTGAAACATTGCTGCTGTGGCTTGCTTCCATTCAGCCACAACTGTATTAGTGAGGTTGGGCACTGATGTTGGTTGATTAGTCCTGGCTCGCAGTCTGGGTTCCAATTCATCCCAAAGGTGTTCGATGGGGTTGAGGTCAGGGCTCTGTGCAGGCCAGTCAAGTTTTTCCACACTGATCTCAACAAACCATTTCTGTATGGACTTCGCTTTGTGCACAGAGAGCATTGTCATGCTGAAACAGGAAAGGGCCTTCCCCAAACAGTTGCCACGAAGTTGGAAGCACATAATTGTCAAGAATGTCATTGTATGCTGTAGCGTTAAGATTTCCCTTCACTGGAACTAAGGGGCCTAGCCCGAACCATGAAAAACAGCCCAAACCATTATTCATCATCCACCAAACTTTACAGTGGGCACTATACATTCATCAGTCCAGAGAACCAATGGTGGCAAGCTTTACACCACTCCAGCCGATGCTTGCCATTGCACATGGTGATCTTAGGTTTGTGTGTGGCTGCTTAGCCATGGAAACCCATTTCATGAAACTTCCAAAGAACAGTTATTGCTTCCAGAGGCAGTTTGGAACTCGTAAATGAGTGTTGCAACCGAGGACAGACCATTTTTACTCGCTAATTCTCTTCAGCACTCGGCAGTCCCTTTCTGAGCCGTTGTTGCTCCTAGATGTTTTCACTTCGCAATAACAGCACTTACAGTTGACTGGGGCAGCTCTAACAGGGCAGAATTTGACAAACTGACTTGTTGGAAAGGTAGCATCCTATGACAGTGCCATGTTGAAAGTCACTGAGCTCTTCAGTAAGGCCATTCTACTGCCAATGTTTGTCTATGAAGATTGTATGGTTGTGTGCTCGATTGTATACACTTGTCAGCAGCGGGTGTGGCTGAAATAGCCGAATCTACTAATTTGAACGGGTGTCCACATACTTTTGTATATTTTTTTATAGAACCTTTAGTTAATAGGCAAGTCAGTTTAGAACAAATTCTTATTTACAATGACAGCCTACACCGTCCAAATCCGGACGACGCTGGGACAATTGTGCGCCGCCATATGGAACTCCCAATCACAGCCGGGTTGTGATACAGCCTGGATTCGAACCAGGGTGTCTCAATCAAATCAAATCAAATGTATTTATATAGCCCTTCGTACATCAGCTGATATCTCAAAGTGCTCTACAGAAACCCAGCCTAAAACCCCAAACGGCAAGCAATGCAGGTGTAGAAGCACGGTGGCTAGGAAAAACTCCCTAGAAAGGCCAAAACCTAGGAAGAAACCTAGAGAGGAACCAGGCTATGTGGGGTGGCCAGTCCTCTTCTGGCTGTGCCGGGTGGAGATTATAACAGAACATGGCCAAGATGTTCAAATGTTCATAAATGACCAGCATGGTTGAATAATAATAAGGCAGAACAGTTGAAACTGGAGCAGCAGCACGGTCAGGTGGACTGGGGACAGCAAGGAGTCATCATGTCAGGTAGTCCTGGGGCATGGTCCTAGGGCTCAGGTCCTCCGAGAGAGAGAAAGAAAGAGAGAATTAGAGAACGCACACTTAGATTCACACAGGACACCGAATCGGACAGGATAAGTACTCCAGATATAACAAACTGACCCTAGCCCCCCGACACATAAACTACTGCAGCATAAATACTGGAGGCTGAGACAGGAGGGGTCAGGAGACACTGTGGCCCCATCCGAGGACACCCCCGGACAGGGCCAAACAGGAAGGATAGTACTGAGATGCAGTGCCCTAGACTGCTGTGCCATGATATATATGATATAGTGTGTCATATAGCCTATGTCTTGGATAATGACACAATCATTTGGGCTTTTTGTTTTCATTTGCCCGAAATGCCAGATGGCCAGTCCGCCCCTGCTATGGTGTATTGCAGAAGGAAGTTGCTTATGTGCATATAGTTCAAGACAAGAACGCATGTTGGGAGAAAGTAAATTGACAGTGTCTTTTCCTTTTCCTCACTTATGAAGTGTTCTTATGAAGTGCTGAGTGCAGCAGCTAAGTCTCTGGTCCTTTCATTACACTCTGCATTGTTTACATCAATATGGGGCACCGGGCCATAAATCTCCCGCCTGAGCCGCCGAGACAGAACCATTTGTATGCACTTCTTTTAACCGACAACATCCTCTGCCCATTAACGTCCTTCCCCACGCTCTCAGTCTCCTCTTATCTGCCCCAATCGAGCTTTATCTGCCGAAAACAAATTCGCAGATCCATGGCATGGTAGCTTTTTCTAGAAAAGAGCAGTGTAGAAAACAGTGCGTTTTTGGAACAAAGGGGTTAGGAATATTATTTTTGCTCCAAGTCCAACATGGTATACATGGGAGAAGAAGAAAAATCTATTTGAGTGGAAATGATAGTGTTGTGCGTTTGGTATATATTTTCTGTAAATATCACCCATGTTTATACAAGTCTCCATATTCTGCCTGTTTTCATATAAGTATGGGAGAAATATTTTATACAAGTCTCCATATATTCTGCCTGTTTTCATATAAATATGGGAGAAATATTTTATACAAGTATTTTTTTATCGATGTTTTCCTGAATTTGTCAGCCACCGAACCAAGAGACTGCAGAAGGCAATATGTTATACACCAACCCAAGAGCAGGCTAAGAGAGTGCAGAAGGCAATATGTTATACACCAACCCAAGAGCAGGCTAAGAGAGTGCAGAAGGCAATATGTTATACACCAACCCAAGAGCAGGCTAAGAGAGTGCAGAAGGCAATATGTTACACACCAACCCAAGAGCAGGCTAAGAGAGTGCAGAAGGCAATATGTTACACACCAACCCAAGAGCAGGCTGAGTGCAGAAGGCAATATGTTATACACCAACCCAAGAGCAGGCTAAGAGAGTGCAGAAGGCAATATGTTATACACCAACCCAAGAGCAGGCTAAGAGAGTGCAGAAGGCAATATGTTACACACCAACCCAAGAGCAGGCTAAGAGAGTGCAGAAGGCATATGTTATATGCAGTTATACACCAACCCAAGAGCAGGCTAAGAGAGTGCAGAAGGCAATATGTTATACACCAACCCAAGAGCAGGCTAAGAGAGTGCAGAAGGCAATATGTTATACACCAACCCAAGAGCAGGCTAAGAGAGTGCAGAAGGTAATATGTTATACACCAACCCAAGAGCAGGCTAAGAGAGTGCAGAAGGTAATATGTTATACACCAACCCAAGAGCAGGCTAAGAGAGTGCAGAAGGTAATATGTTATACACCAACCCAAGAGCAGGCTAAGAGAGTGCAGAAGGCAATATGTTATACACCAACCCAAGAGCAGGCTAAGAGAGTGCAGAAGGTAATATGTTATACACCAACCCAAGAGCAGGCTAAGAGAGTGCAGAAGGTAATATGTTATACACCAACCCAAGAGCAGGCTAAGAGAGTGCAGAAGGTAATATGTTATACACCAACCCAAGAGCAGGCTAAGAGAGTGCAGAAGGCAATATGTTATACACCAACCCAAGAGCAGGCTAAGAGAGTGCAGAAGGCAATATGTTATACACCAACCCAAGAGCAGGCTAAGAGAGTGCAGAAGGCAATATGTTATACACCAACCCAAGAGCAGGCTAAGAGAGTGCAGAATGCAATATGTTACACACCAACCCAAGAGCAGGCTAAGAGAGTGCAGAAGGCAATATGTTATACACCAACCCAAGAGCAGGCTAAGAGAGTGCAGAAGGTAATATGTTATACACCAACCCAAGAGCAGGCTAAGAGAGTGCAGAAGGCAATATGTTACACACCAACCCAAGAGCAGGCTAAGAGAGTGCAGAAGGCAATATGTTATACACCAACCCAAGAGCAGGCTAAGAGAGTGCAGAAGGTAATATGTTATACACCAACCCAAGAGCAGGCTAAGAGAGTGCAGAAGGCAATATGTTATACACCAACCCAAGAGCAGGCTAAGAGAGTGCAGAAGGTAATATGTTATACACCAACCCAAGAGCAGGCTAAGAGAGTGCAGAAGGCAATATGTTACACACCAACCCAAGAGCAGGCTAAGAGAGTGCAGAAGGCAATATGTTATACACCAACCCAAGAGCAGGCTAAGAGACTGCAGAATGCAATATGTTACACACCAACCCAAGAGCAGGCTAAGAGAGTGCAGAAGGTAATATGTTACACACCAACCCAAGAGCAGGCTAAGAGAGTGCAGAAGGCAATATGTTATACACCAACCCAAGAGCAGGCTAAGAGAGTGCAGAAGGTAATATGTTACACACCAACCCAAGAGCAGGCTAAGAGAGTGCAGAAGGCAATATGTTACACACCAACCCAAGAGCAGGCTAAGAGAGTGCAGAATGCAATATGTTACACACCAACCCAAGAGCAGGCTAAGAGACTGCAGAATGCAATATGTTACACACCAACCCAAGAGCAGGCTAAGAGACTGCAGAATGCAATATGTTACACACCAACCCAAGAGCAGGCTAAGAGAGTGCAGAAGGCAATATGTTATACACCAACCCAAGAGCAGGCTAAGAGAGTGCAGAAGGTAAGGGGGGTTGTAAAAAGGGGTTGACACCCAGAGAGACCGGCGCCCGCTTTTGTGCAGAGAGAAAAAAATGATTTATTGCCACGCAAGCGGTTCAACCAGAGTTCACTGAGAATTGTGATGTTTGCACCGGAGGAGATAAATGATTGTCTTGCTGAGCTAGTATATCACAGATTCTATAACCAATAGGCTACAGGCGAGTAAGTGTGCTCAACGGTTTGAGGCAAAGAAAACAAACGGAATGTAATTACTTTAGGCCTGATTTCTCCTCTCCAGATTACAGGACTGCCTGATGCTACAGGTATACAAGATGATGATGATGATGATTTAATAATAATAGCGTTACGCTCATAATTATCATACTAATCATAATGCCAATAGTGTACATCTAAATTGATCATTTGTGAAGGAAATTAAAAAGTGCATTAAATGCACATGAACCTCAAATACATCTATCGAGTTCGGTTATTAGTATAATTTACCCATGTTTTAATTTATTCCCGGTTATGGAATGAATCTTCTCGCATTCAATGCACACTCCAACCAAGTCATATTTCATGTAAACGGCACCAATGTCGGACCTGTTATGTGCATAATGAATGCCTCTATCTGACAAGATCTGTGACAGCAATTCACTGAACTCTAAATAACAAAAGTTCTTAAAACAAGATTGATTTTGGAAGAACAATTGGAACGGGTAAGAAAACAACGGGCGTCTTCTTGATAAGAGCCCTGTAATAAAGGCTGTATGCCTGTTTCATTGCGCACAGTATGGCATACCAAATCTAAATAAAATGTTATAGGGGTATTTTAATGTAATATGTTAAAGAAATGCATATATATATGACTTTGTATGTTTACACCGTCTTATTCTAGACGTTAGTGAGATGGACTTATTTGTCCCAATCTCATATGATCTGAAAGAAACAATTGGTGTTGCCGGTGTTAACAAGTGTTGTGCCGAAAACCCCCCCCCCGCCCCCATCGCGTTCTTTATTGCTGCGAGTTGCTTGCTAGTTGAGATTTCTGCTCTTCACTCCGTTGTCAGGTTAGCCTAAATTTCACTGATCTTAGTAGCAGAAGGCATTGTTGTCTGCAGTTTTCGGTTTGGTTATTTGTTTCAAGTGTATGTGGCGGTTATAGCTTGTATAGTGCCTGCGCCCGCCCATGTCGTCCGTACCTAAATCCGCTACTGATTTGTAATTAGTTTATGAATAAATGTCTTTGCCAATATTCGTCATCTCTCCCATGTCTTATTCGACTAGTAAGGATAATAATTCAGCCATAGTTGTTCTGAAATGTTTATTGCTTGCCAACATTTGACTCCCTCCTCTATGTTTAATATAACACACATACATTAATTATTCATTTCGGTTGCATATCCTGACGTGAAGTTTGTTCTATAGAAAGTATTTGACACTGACGTGTGCCACAGAAAGTATTTGACTCTAGCCACAAAATTAAGGAAATTAGAAGGGGGGGATTCTGGCAGGGGGGAGATTTTCGGCACAACACCGGAAATTCCATCTCTGCCCCTCATGCTATTCGTGTTGTTCTATTGTATTCTACATTATGTCATGTATTTCCTTTGATCATTTGTGCTTACAATAATGATAAACACGAGATGATAATGTTGATGTTAAAATAACTTATTGGAGTGAGGGTGTGAAGTGTGAATGCAGCTTCAAGGAGTGAGGCTGCCCTTGTGGCGGGGCTAGGAGGAGGGTGAACGGAAGAGGGATTAAATCAGAGTGGTGCAGGAGAGGCTAAGACATCTACTGGAGGATTCTCCTCAACAGCGTTGTCGTATTATATTAGATAAATAGAGGTACTGTAGGCTATACTTGTAGTAAAAGGCCTATAGAATTGAATCAGCTTTTGGAAATAAATGCAGTAGCCTAATGACGGCATTGGTCCAATGTATACGAGGGTCTATGGCACTGCCATGTTCATTTGAGTTTGATATGTACACATATATTTGGTGTATATTAAGCTAATAATATTTTACATGATTGCATTATTATTATATATTTTGTAATAGCCTACAAGTTCAAAAAATGTACCCTAACACACTTCGTTAGTAGCCTACACTGTATTGCTTTAGTGTTAGCTTTGGGTTCATTTGGCGACAGTATGTCATTATTCCACTACCTCTTTGTCTGTTCGTCCGTATACCACACATGTTTTATCAATCGAAAACGAATCTGTAATATGAATGTTGTTTGACAGAGCGAACACATCCATGTTGCAATTGATTAGTGGAAGCAGATAAGCAGACATTTGAGGTAAAACTACTATTATTTACGATATTCTTTTCATTATCTTTGTGTGGCAATGATTTTCAAAAGCCCTTGTTTTACCACTTCCATTTAATATATGAAGTCGTTTGCTTATAGGGAAGTAATTACGCTAATAACTCGGGTCTTGTCATTCTTTGCATTTTCATACAACCAGCAGAAATTGTATGCATAATCACGTGCAAATAGAATAAATAAATATACAAAAGTGAGTTTTAAGCCCAAGCATTGTAGTCTATATCTGGAAGATGTAAGAACACAATTCACAATGGTTTATATCATCATGTTTAATATAGTAATAGGTATATTTCAACAAACAGCACACTCATATTATAATTACACATTCACGAAAAATACACATTCAATCAAAAATAATTGTACAAATATTTTGTGATAGCATTGATATGATCCAGGTAGCCTTACATATCATTCCTTCAAATAGGCTACTCAATCAATAGTTTCCAATAAGGAGCATTGCTATAACGTACCAGGAAAGTTCAAGAAACGAAGTAACTTTAATTGCGCTGGGTTTTCATTCGAATATCTTCCCAATTGTGTTAGGCCTACTCTGTAAATAACAAATAAATATATATTTACGTCCAAATGATCTGTTCAGTGTGTGCCTCTATGTCTCTGTCTCTGTCTCTGTCCTACCTCTGTCTCTGTCTCCGCCTCTGTCCTGTCTCTGTCCTGTCTCTGCCTCTGTCCTGTCTCTGTCCTGTCTCTGCCTCTGTCCTGTCTCTGTCCTGTCTCTGCCTCTGCCTCTGTCCTGTCTGTCTCTGTCCTGTCTCTGTCTATGTCCTTTCTCTGTCCTGTCTCTGTCTCTGTCCTGTCTCTGTCCTGTCTCTGTCCTGTCACTGTCTCTGTCCTGTCTCTGACCTGTCTCTGTCCCTGACCTGTCTCTGTCCTGTCTATGTCCTGTCTCTGTCCTGTCTCTGTCCTGTCTCTGTCCTGTTTCTGTTCTGTCGTGTCTCTGTCCTGTCTCTGTCTCTGTCCTGTCTCTATCATGTATCTGTCCTGTCTCTATCCTGTATCTGTCCTGTCTCTGTCTCTGTCCTGCCTCTGTCCTGTCTCTGTCCTGTCTCTGTCCTGTCTCTGTCTTTGTCCTGTCTCTGTCCTGTCTCTGTCCCTGTCTCTGTCTCTCTCCTGTCTCTGTTTCTGTCCTATCTCTGTCCTGTCTCTGTTTCTGTCCTGTCTCTGTCTCTGTCCTGTCTCTGTCCTGTCTCTGTCTCTGTCCTGTCTCTGTCCTGCCTCTGTCTCTGTCTCTGTCCTGTCTCTTTCTCTGTCTCTGTCCTGTCTCTGTCCTGTCTCTGTCCCATCTCTGTCTCTGTCCTGTCTCTGTCCCGTCTCTGTCTCTGTCCCGTCTCTGTCTCTGTCCCATCTCTGTCCCGTCTCTGTCTCTGTCCCGTCTCTGTCTCTGTCCCATCTCTGTCTCTGTCCCTTCTCTGTCCTGTCCCTGTCTCTGTCCTGTCTCTGTCCCTGTCCATGTCTCTGTCCTGGCTCTTTCCTGTCCCTGTCTCTGTCTCTGTCGTGTCTCTGTCCCTGTCTCTGTCCTGTCTCTGTCGTGTCTCTGTCCTGTCTCTGTCCCTGTCCCTGTCTCTGTCCTGTCTCTGTCCTGTCTCTGTCCTGGCTCTATCATGTATCAGTCCTGTCTCTATCCTGTATCTGTCCTGTCTCTGTCTCTGTCCTGTCCTCTGTCCTGTCTCTGTCCTGTCTCTGTCCTGTCTCTGTCTTTGTCCTGTCTCTGTCCTGTCTCTGTCCCTGTCTCTGTCTCTCTCCTGTCTCTGTTTCTGTCCTATCTCTGTCCTGTCTCTGTTTCTGTCCTGTCTCTGTCTCTGTCCTGTCTCTGTCCTGTCTCTGTCTCTGTCCTGTCTCTGTCCTGCCTCTGTCTCTGTCTCTGTCCTGTCTCTGTCTCTGTCTCTGTCCTGTCTCTGTCCTGTCTCTGTCCCATCTCTGTCTCTGTCCTGTCCCTGTCTCTGTCCTGTCTCTGTCTCTGTCCCGTCTCTGTCTCTGTCCCATCTCTGTGTCTCTGTCTCTGTCGTCTCTGTCTCTGTCTCCATCTCTGTCTCTGTCCCTTCTCTGTCTCTGTCCTGTCTCTGTCCTGTCTCTATCTCTGTCTCTGTCTTGTCCCTGTCTCTGTCCTGTCTCTGTCCCTGTCCATGTCTCTGTCCTGGCTCTTTCCTGTCCCTGTCTCTGTCTCTGTCGTGTCTCTGTCCCTGTCTCTGTCCTGTCTCTGTCGTGTCTCTGTCCTGTCTCTGTCCCTGTCCCTGTCTCTGTCCTGTCTCTGTCCTGTCTCTGTCCTGGCTCTGTCCTGTCCCTGTCTCTGTCTCTGTCATGTCTCTGTCTCTGTCCCTGTCTCTGTCCTGTCCCTGTCTCTGTCCTGTCTCTGTCTCTATCTCTGTCCTGTCCTGTCTCTGTCTCTGTCTCTGTCTCTGTCTCTGTCTCTGTCTCTGTCGTGTCTCTGTCTCTGTCCTGTCTCTGTCCTGTCCCTGTCTCTGTCGTTTCTCTGTCCTGTCTCTGTCTCTGTCCCTGTCCCTGTCTCTGTCCTGTCTCTGTCTCTGTCGTGTCTCTGTCTCTGTCTCTGTCCTGTCCCTGTCTCTGTCCTGTCTCTGTCCAGTGTCTGTCCTGTCTCTGTCCTGTCCCTGTCTCTGTCCTGTCCCTGTCTCTGTCCTGTCTCTGTCTCTCTCCTGTCTCTGTCTCTGTCCTGTCTCTGTCTCTGTCGTGTCTCTGTCTCTTTCCTGTCCCTGTCTCTGTCCTGTCTCTGTCCAGTGTCTGTCCTGTCCCTGTCTCTGTCTTGTCCCTGTCTCTGTCCTGTCTCTGTCCTGTCTCTGTCTCTGTCCTGTCTCTGTCCAGTGTCTGTCCTGTCCCTGTCTCTGTCCTGTCCCTGTCCTGTCTCTGTCCAGTGTCTGTCCTGTCCCTGTCTCTGTCTTGTCCCTGTCTCTGTCCTGTCTCTGTCCTGTCTCTATCCTGTCCCTGTCTCTATCCTGTCCTGTCTCTGTCTCTGTCGTGTCTCTGTCTCTGTCCTGTCTCTGTCTCTACTGTCTGTCTCTGTCCAGTGTCTGTCCTGTCTCTGTCTCTGTCCTGTCCCTGTCTCTGTCCTGTCCCTGTCTCTGTCCTGTCTCTGTCCTGTCTCTATCCTGTCCCTGTCTCTATCCTGTCCTGTCTCTGTCTCTGTCGTGTCTCTGTATCTGTCCTGTCCCTGTCTCTGTCCTGTCTCTGTCCAGTGTCTGTCCTGTCTCTGTCTCTGTCTCTGTCCTGTCCCTGTCTCTGTCCTGTCTCTGTCCTGTCCCTGTCTCTGTCGTTTCTCTGTCTCTGTCTCTGTCCCTGTCTCTGTCCTGTCCCTGTCTCTGTCCTGTCTCTGTCCTGTCTCTATCCTGTCTGTATCCTATCCCTGTCTCTATCCTGTCCTGTCTCTGTCCTGTCCCTGTCTCTGTCCTGTCCCTGTCTCTGTCCTGTCTCTGTCCTGTCCCTGTCTCTGTCTCTGTCTCTGTCTCTGTCTCTGTCCTGTCTCTGTCTCTGTCTCTGTCTCTGTCTCTGTCTCTGTCTCTGTCTCTGTCTCTGTCTCTGTCTCTGTCCTGTCCCTGTCCCTGTCTCTATCCTGTCCTGTATCTGTCTTTGTCTCTCTAAAACGGCATACTGATCATGCACTGCTATTGTTCTCTTACTATTCATATATTCTAATTGGTTGTTTTCATCCGTAGGTTAAGAAGAAATAAACGCGTATTGCTATGCTGCCTGAAGAATCGGAGCGGGTTCCTCGGGCGTCATTAAGTTCCTTTCAGACTATTGGAGGATACCTGCAAGTGACTTCACGGTTTATCCATCTGGTTATATTCAATACAGTCTTACATCTTATTCAAAGTCATTTAAGTTCTGTGTAAAGCTATATATTTATCATGCAAAAGTTAATTCCTTCCCAACTTTTGAGGTCATATCCATTTGAAGTGCACCCTGCTAAATCTATGGACCACCACCAATCCCCCATATGTCATCCACAGGGCTACTACAACACTAGCACCTGCTGGATATGGCACTGGACACAGTAGAGGCCACGCGCCACAATTCAGAGAGATCCCACTCTTTCATCCTACTGTCACCTCTTCTGCTTGTGTCAGCTGCACTCTGTTTGTGTCTGACCCGTTCTGAGGCACGCCTGACCAGGTGGATCAAATCAAATCAAATCAAATTTTATTTGTCACATACACATGGTTAGCAGATGTTAATGCGAGTGTAGCGAAATGCTTGTGCTTCTAGTTCCGACAATGCAGTAATAACGAACAAGTAATCTAACTAACAATTCCAAAAAAAAACTACTGTCTTATACACAGTGTAAGGGGATAAAGAATATGTACATAAGGATATATGAATGAGGGATGGTACAGAGCAGCATAGGCAAGATACAGTAGATGATATCGAGTACAGTATATACATATGAGATGAGTATGTAAACCAAGTGGCATAGTTAAAGTGGCTAGTGATACATGTATTACATAAGGATGCAGTCGATGATATAGAGTACAGTATCTACGTATGCATATGAGATGAATAATGTAGGGTAAGTAACATTATATAAGGTAGCATTGTTTAAAGTGGCTAGTGATATATTTACATCATTTCCCATCAATTCCCATGATTAAAGTGGCTGGAGTAGAGTCAGTGTCATTGACAGTGTGTTGGCAGTAGCCACTCAATGTTAGTGGTAGCTGTTTAACAGTCTGATGGCCTTGAAATAGAAGCTGTTTTTCAGTCTCTCGGTCCCAGCTTTGATGCACCTGTACTGACCTCGCCTTCTGGATGACAGCGGGGTGAACAGGCAGTGGCTCGGGTGGTTGATGTCCTTGATGATCTTTATGGCCTTCCTGTAGCATCGGGTGGTGTAGGTGTCCTGGAGGGCAGGTAGTTTGCCCCCGGTGATGCGTTGTGCAGACCTCACTACCCTCTGGAGAGCCTTACGGTCGAGGGCGGTGCAGTTGCCATACCAGGCGGTGATACAGCCCGCCAGGATGCTCTCGATTGTGCATCTGTAGAAGTTTGTGAGTGCTTTTGGTGACAAGCCGAATTTCTTCAGCCTCCTGAGGTTGAAGAGGCGCTGCTGCGCCTTCCTCACGATGCTGTCTGTGTGAGTGGACCAATTCAGTTTGTCTGTGATGTGTATGCCGAGGAACTTAAAACTTGCTACCCTCTCCACTACTGTTCCATCGATGTGGATGGGGGGGTGTTCCCTCTGCTGTTTCCTAAAGTCCACAATCATCTCCTTAGTTTTGTTGACGTTGAGTGTGAGGTTATTTTCCTGACACCACACTCCGAGGGCCCTCACCTCCTCCCTGTAGGCCGTCTCGTCGTTGTTGGTAATCAAGCCTACCACTGTTGTGTCGTCCGCAAACTTGATGATTGAGTTGGAGGCGTGCGTGGCCACGCAGTCGTGGGTGAACAGGGAGTACAGGAGAGGGCTCAGAACGCACCCTTGTGGGGCCCCAGTGTTGAGGATCAGCGGGGAGGAGATGTTGTTGCCTACCCTCACCACCTGGGGGCGGCCCGTCAGGAAGTCCAGTACCCAGTTGCACAGGGCAGGGTCGAGACCCAGGGTCTCGAGCTTGATGACGAGCTTGGAGGGTACTATGGTGTTGAATGCCGAGCTGTAGTCGATGAACAGCATTCTCACATAGGTATTCCTCTTGTCCAGATGGGTTAGGGCAGTGTGCAGTGTGGTTGAGATTGCATCGTCTGTGGACCTATTTGGGCGGTAAGCAAATTGGAGTGGGTCAAGGGTGTCAGGTAGGGTGGAGGTGATATGGTCCTTGACTAGTCTCTCAAAGCACTTCATGATGACGGATGTGAGTGCTACGGGCGGTAGTCGTTTAGCTCAGTTACCTTAGCTTTCTTGGGAACAGGAACAATGGTGGCCCTCTTGAAGCATGTGGGAACAGCAGACTGGTATAGGGATTGGTTGAATATGTCCGTAAACACACCGGCCAGCTGGTCTGCGCATGCTCTGAGGGCGCGGCTGGGGATGCCGTCTGGGCCTGCAGCCTTGCGAGGGTTAACACGTTTAAATGTCTTACTCACTTCGGCTGCAGTGAAGGAGAGACCGCATGTTTTCGTTGCAGGCCGTGTCAGTGGCACTGTATTGTCCTCAAAGCGGGCAAAAAAGTTATTTAGTCTGCCTGGGAGCAAGACATCCTGGTCCGTGACTGGGCTGGGTTTCTTCCTGTTGTCCGTGATTGACTGTAGACCCTGCCACATGCCTCTTGTGTCTGAGCCGTTGAATTGAGATTCTACTTTGTCTCTGTACTGGCGCTTAGCTTGTTTGATAGCCTTGCGGAGGGAATAGCTGCACTGTTTGTATTCAGTCATGTTACCAGACACCTTGCCCTGATTAAAAGCAGTGGTTCGCGCCTTCAGTTCCACACGAATGCTTCCATCAATCCACGGTTTCTGGTTAGGGAATGTTTTAATCGTTGCTATGGGAACGACATCTTCAACGCACGTTCTAATGAACTCGCACACCGAATCAGCGTATTCGTCAATGTTGTTGTCTGACGCAATACGAAACATCTCCCAGTCCACGTGATGGAAGCAGTCTTGGAGTGTGGAGTCAGCTTGGTCGGACCAGCGTTGGACAGACCTCAGCGTGGGGGCTTCTTGTTTTAGTTTCTGTCTGTAGGCAGGGATCAACAAAATGGAGTCGTGGTCAGCTTTTCCGAAAGGGGGGCGGGGCAGGGCCTTATATGCGTCGCGGAAGTTAGAGTAACAATGATCCAGGGTCTTTCCACCCCTGGTTGCGCAATCGATATGCTGATAAAATTTAGGGAGTCTTGTTTTCAGATTAGCCTTGTTAAAATCCCCAGCTACAATGAATGCAGCCTCCGGATAAATCGTTTCCAGTTTGCAGAGAGTTAAACAAAGTTCGTTCAGAGCCATCGATGTGTCTGCTTGGGGGGGGATAGATACGGCTGTGATTATAATCGAAGAGAATTCTCTTGGTAGATAATGCGGTCTACATTTGATTGTGAGGAATTCTAAATCAGGTGAACAGAAGGATTTGAGTTCCTGTATGTTTCTTTCATCACACCATGTCACGTTGGCCATAAGGCATACGCCCCCGCCCCTCTTCTTACCAGAAAGATGTTCGTTTCTGTCGGCGCGATGCGTGGAGAAACCCGCTGGCTGCACCGCTCGGATTGCGTCTCCAGTTAGCCATGTTTCCGTGAAGCAGAGAACGTTACAGTCTCTGATGTCCCTCTGGAATGCTACCCTTGCTCGGATTTCATCAACCTTGTTGTCAAGAGACTGGACATTGGCAAGAAGAATGCTAGGGAGTGGTGCACGATGTGCCCGTCTCCGGAGTCTGACCAGAAGACCGCTTCGTTTCCCTCTTTTTCTGAGTCGTTTTTTGGGGTCGCTGCATGGGAACCATTCCGTGGCACTGGTTGTAAGGCAGAACACAGGATCCGCATCGCAAAAAACATATTCTTGGTCGTACTGATGGTGAGTTGACGCTGATCTTATATTCAGTAGTTCTTCTCGGCTGTATGTAATGAAACCTAAGATGACCTGGGGTACTAGTGTAAGAAATAACACGTAAAAAAAACAAAAAACTGCATAGTTTCCTAGGAACGCGAAGCGAGGCGGCCATTTCTGTCGGCGCCGGAAGTCAACAACGATACCCGCCATGGTAAGGCAAAGCTCTCTTCAGAGGAAACAGGTGCATTCCATTCACCCCTTTGCCTCTCACCAAGACATCTCTTCCCCTGGATGACAGGAACATTTCAGAATGTGGAGGGGGGTTAGGCCCCTGGTTTGATCAATTCCTTATCATATATGTTAGTTCACAACTGTATTACATTCAATACTTTCCTCCTAGAAAGGTCAGATACCCAGGGGTAAATTGGGACTATAAACCCTGCACATAATACTGACAGGACTGTTGTAAGCACATGTGACACTGCAGGTGATTATTTCCAGTGGTGGTCTCACTCTTTAAGTGATGGGTTGAGTTGACACTGCCATGTGTAGATTTTATTAATGCATGTGTCAGATGTTTCCCCTCCTAGACTTTGTCTTTAGAAGGGGGGAAGAAGTAACACAAGATGCAACTATCCCTTGTTATGTCTCAGACACTTGCAGTACAGCATTACGTTTAAATGTTCCTTTTGTCATTTCCCCAGGTGATTCAGTGTGCTGTCATAACGAGGCTGGTGGTCTCCTAAGTAGAGGAAGAGATGGAAAAAGATACAGAGACGGAGGGAGAGACGGAGGGAGAGACGGAGGGAGGCGAGAGCAAGAGCGTTCACCAGCACCCAGCTAGTGTTACTAGAGAAGGAGTTCCACTTCAGGCCCTACCTGTGTCCACCCCGCAGGCTGGAGATGGCTGCAGGCCTGAGGCTCACCGATCGGCAGATCAAGATCTGATTCCAGAACCGACGCATGAAACACGAGAAGGACCATAAGGAGGACAGTGTCATAGAGACTGAGACGCCAAAACATCCTTCTCTACCACCACACACGTTGTCCTCCCTCAGTCCAAGGTTCTCTATTGGTGTTGGGTACTCAGTTCTTGTCTGGTGAGAGCGCCTAGATCTCCAACCCTCCTCTTCATAGATTAAGATCGTGCCCCTGCTCTGGTTGATTTTAACAGTAGAAATGACAGTGAATGTTTTTGTGTTTCCTCCATGGATCTTCCCCCATCTCACCACCATACCTGCACCTGTCTCTTACTGTTGGAGACAGCAGTTGTTTGACCACAGGTCTCTCAGAACCTTCCCCATGGCACAATGATGCACACCTATTTTATGACATCAGTGCACGCTTCAAACGTCACGGCTTCCCCCTAGAACCTCCTACTCACCCTTGAGAGTAGGGCACAACCCTAACACCTACAGTGAGGGAAAAAAGTATTTGATCCCCTGCTGATTTTGTATGTTTTCCCACTGACAAAGAAATGATCAGTCTATAATTGTAATGGTATGTATATTTGAACAGTGAGAGACAGAATAACAACAACAAAAATCCAGAAAAACACGTCAAAAAAGTTTTAAATTGATTTGTATTTTAATGAGGGAAATAAGTATTTGACTCCTCTGCAAAACATGACTTAGTACTTGGTGGCAAAACCCTTGTTGGCAATCACAGAGGTCAGACGTTTCTTGTAGTTGGCCACCAGGTTTGCACACATCTCAGGAGGGATTTTGTCCCACTCCTCTTTGCAGATCTTCTTCAAGTCCTTAAGGTTTCGAGGCTGACGTTTGGCAACTCGAACCTTCAGCTCCCTCCACAGATTTTCTATGGGATTAAGTTCTGGAGACTGGCTAGGCCACTCCAGGACCTTATTGTGCTTCTTCTTGAGCCACTCCTTTGCTGCCTTGGCCGTGTGTTTTGGGTCATTGTCATGCTGGAATACCCATCCACGACCCATTTTCAATGCCCTGGCTGAGGGAAGGAGGTTCTCACCCAAGAATTGACGGTACATGGCCCCGTCCATCGTCCTTTTGATGCGGTGAAGTTGTCCTGTCCCCTTAGCAGAAAAACACCCCCAAAGCATAATGTTTCCACCTCCATGTTTGACGGTGGGGATGGTGTTCTTGGGGTCATAGGCAGCATTCCTCCTCCTCCAAACACGGCGAGTTGAGTTGATGCCAAAGAGTTCCATTTTGGTTTCATTTGACCACAACACTTTCACCCAGTTGTCTTCTGAATCATTCAGATGTTCATTGGCAAACTTCAGACGGGCATGTATATGTGCTTTCTTGAGCAGGGGGACCTTGCGGGCGCTGCAGGATTTCAGTCCTTCACAGGACTACCAATTGTTTTCTTGGTGACTATGGACTCAGCTGCCTCGAGATCATTGACAAGATCCTCCCGTGTAGTTCTGGGCTGATTCCTCACCGTTCTCATGATCATTGCAACTCCACGAGGTGAGATCTTGCATGGAGCGCCAGGCCGAGGGAGATGGACAGTTCTTTTGTGTTTCCTCCAATTGCTAATAATTGCACCAACTGTTGTCACCTTCTCACCAAGCTGATTGGCGATGGTCTTGTAGCCCATTCCAGCCTTGTGTAGGTCTACAATCTTGTCCCTGACATCCTTGGAGAGCTCTTTGGTCTTGGCCATGGTGGAGAGTTTGGAATCTGATTGATTGATTGCTTCTGTGGACAGGTGTCTTTTATACAGGTAACAAGCTGAGATTAGGAGCACTCCCTCAGTTCATTACCTGTATAAAAGACACCTGGGAGCCAGAAATCTTTCTGATTGAGAGGGGGTCAAATACTTATTTCCCTCATTAAAATGCAAATCAATTTATAACATTTTTGACATGCGTTTTTATTTAATGTATTTATTTTATCCTGTCTCTCACTGTTCAAATAAACCTACCATTAAAATTATAGACTGATTACTTCTTTGTCAGTGGGAAAACGTACAAAATCAGCAGGAGATCAATTACTTTTTTCCCTCACTGTAGATCGTGAGTCGAAGGGCTCAATTCAATCAAACCAGCCCTGCAGACGTTACCTTTCATTCAACATTTTGATAGCGGCTTCCTGAACAAGGAATAATTATTACCTGTAGGTTATCCTGAGTATCACTAGGACTAGGTTTCTATTCCAAAGCAACCACCACTGCCCCCTCTGTTGCTATTCTATTATACCTTGTGGCAGATGTAAGGCATGATGTACTGTACATAGCCTACCAGTAATCTTTTGGCATAATTGACCTGATTTAGCTTATAGCAATAAACTCCTCAAATACCTTCTACTGGTATTACTGTACTGTTTTGCATGATGAATGCATGTTTTGAATACATTATTAATCTGTGTCAGATAATGTATCAGATAATTGACTTGTGGTTGTCATCTCTGTAAATCGTAGAGAAAATAATTTTACTTTGCTATAGTTGTTAGATGTTATGTTCTGATCGTGTAAGTAACATAATTTACTAGCCATCAATTTAGTATTTTCAAGACCTCCTCCTGTGTCAAATACATGTGGCTGTTGTATCCGTAGATCAGAGGGAGAGACTTGACTTTGGCTGTAGGTGTCATGTGTTAAGTCTTGTTTCATGTGTTCTTATCATGTTCATAGCTGCTCATATGTGTAAGTTGTTTACATGTGTAAGTTGTTAAGGCTAAGTGTGAAAACAGAAGCAAGCATATGTTCATACTGAACAAAGTTCTATTTTGTTATGTATGTATTATGTAAACTAAAATCAGTTTTTGATACTGTTCTTGATTATTTGAGATGTTTAATAAATGCATTTGTGTAAAATCAATATCAGTGGAATCCTTATCTTCATTCATTTCTTATCAGAATGACTTCATTCTCCAACAGCATTTTATTGAGATTAAAGAGCGTATGCTACTTCTGGAAAACAGGGTTTGTAATGAAATTAACCCATTCTGTAGAATAGATTCAATAACAACTCTGTGATATTATGTTTTCATGTTACACAATCTCTGGAAACAGCTTCTCCCTGGCTCCTGCTTCCTAGCTACCGTACATTAATCATGGAGACAAGGTAGGATTACCAGCCATCCAATCACAGGCTCTCAACTCAACCCTCTCCTTTTCAATTGGCTATTCGAAGAAGTGCAAGCGGGGACTAACAGGCTTAGAGTATTGGTTGCTTGGCCCAGCACCCTATAGGCTACAGCACCCTATAGGCTACACATTTACACATAGAGAGAGAGTGTGTGTGTGAGACAGAGCGTGTGAGAGAGAGGGAGAGAGTGTGTGTGAGAGTGACGGAGAGAGAACGGGTGGGAGGGAGATGGGGAGAGAGAGAGAGAGAGAGAGTGTGTGAGAGTGACAGAGAGAGAACGGGAGGGAGGGAGATGGGGGGAGAGAGAGAGTGCGTGAGACAGAGCGTGTGAGAGAGAGGGAGAGAGTGTTTGTGAGAGTGACAGAGAGAGAACGGGAGGGAGGGAGATGGGGAGAGAGAGAGAGCGTGTGTGTGAGACAGAGCGTGTGAGAGAGAGGGAGAGAGTGTGTGAGAGTGACAGAGAGAGAACGGGAGGGAGGGAGATGGGGCGAGAGAGAGAGAGTGTGTGTAAGACAGAGCGTGTGAGAGAGAGGGAGAGAGTGTGTGTGAGAGTGACAGAGAGAGAACGGGAGAGAGGGAGAGAGTGTGTGTGAGACAGAGCGTGTGAGAGAGAGGGAGAGAGTGTGTGTGAGAGTGACAGAGAGAGAACGGGAGAGAGGGAGATGGGGAGAGAGAGAGAGAGAGAGAGTGTGAGACAGAGCGTGTGAGAGAGAGGGAGAGAGTGTGTGAGAGTGACAGAGAGAGAACGGGAGGGAGAGAGATGGGGAGAGAGAGAGAGAGAGAGAGAGAGAGAGAGAGAGAGAGAGAGAGAGTGTGTGTGTGAGAGTGACAGAGAGAGAACGGGAGGGAGGGAGAGAGAACGGGAGATGGGGAGAGGGAGAGAGAGAACGGGAGATGGGGAGAGGGAGAGAGAGAGAGAGAACGGGAGATGGGGAGAGGGAGAGAGAGAACGGGAGATGGGGAGAGGGGAGAGAGAGAGAGAACGGGAGATGGGGAGAGGGAGAGAGAGAACGGGAGATGGGGAGAGAGAGAGAGAACGGGAGATGGGGAGAGGGAGAGAGAGAACGGGAGATGGGGAGAGAGAGAGAGAGAGAACGGGAGATGGGGAGAGGGAGAGAGAGAGAGAACGGGAGATGGGGAGAGAGGGAGAGAGAGAGAACGGGAGATGGGGAGAGGGAGAGAGAGAACGGGAGGGAGGGAGAGAGAATGGGGAGAGAGAGAGAGAGAGAGAGAACGGGAGATGGGGAGAGAGAGAGAGAGAACGGGAGATGGGGAGAGGGAGAGAGAGAACGGGAGATGGGGAGAGGGGGAGAGAGAGAGAGAGAACGGGAGATGGGGAGAGGGAGAGAGAGAACGGGAGATGGGGAGAGGGAGAGAGAGAACGGGAGGGAGGGAGAGAGAATGGGAGAGAGAGAGAGAGAGAGAGAGAACGGGAGATGGGGAGAGAGAGAGAGAGAACGGGAGATGGGGAGAGGGAGAGAGAGAACGGGAGATGGGGAGAGGGAGAGAGAGAGAGAGAACGGGAGATGGGGAGAGAGGGAGAGAGAGAACGGGAGATGGGGAGAGGGAGAGAGAACGGGAGATGGGGAGAGGGAGAGAGAGAGAGAGAACGGGAGATGGGGAGAGGGAGGGAGAGAGAGAGAGAGAACGGGAGATGGGGAGAGAGAGAACGGGAGATGGGGAGAGGGAGAGAGAGAACGGGAGATGGGGAGAGGGAGAGAGAGAACGGGAGATGGGGAGAGGGAGAGAGAGAACGGGAGATGGGGAGAGAGAGGGAGAGAGAGAACGGGAGATGGGGAGAGAGAGAGAGAGAACGGGAGATGGGGAGAGAGAGAGGAGAACGGGAGATGGGGGAGAGGGAGAGAGAACGGGAGATGGGGAGAGGGAGAGAGAGAGAGAGAGAACGGGAGATGGGGAGAGAAAGAGAGAGAACGGGGAGATGGGGGAGAGAGAGAGAGAGAACGGGAGATGGGGAGAGAGAGAGAGAGAACGGAAGATGGGGAGAGAGAGAGGGAGAGAGAGAACGAGAGATGGGGAGAGGGAGAGAGAGAACGGGAGATGGGGAGAGGGAGAGAGAGAGAGAGAACGGGAGATGGGGAGATGGAGAGAGAGAGAGAGAACGGGAGATGGGGGAGAGAGAGAGGGAGAACGGGAGATGGGGAGAGGGAGAGAGAACGGGAGATGGGGAGAGGGAGAGAGAGAGAGAGAACGGGAGATGGGGAGAGAAAGAGAGAGAACGGGAGATGGGGAGAGAGAGAGAGAGAACGGGAGATGGGGAGAGAGAGAGAGAGAACGGGAGATGGGGAGAGAGAGAGGGAGAGAGAGAACGAGAGATGGGGAGAGGGAGAGAGAGAACGGGAGATGGGGAGAGGGAGAGAGAGAGAGAGAACGGGAGATGGGGAGATGGAGAGAGAGAGAGAGAACGGGAGATGGGGAGATGGAGAGAGAGAACGGGAGATGGGGGGAGAGAGAGGGAGTGTTACGCACGCCTCTATGAAGAGGGAACGCAACACCCTGCTACAACTAAACTCTCCGTGAAGCGAAAAAGGTATGGACTGTAGGTGCAAGTAAGAATGACAACAGGCAGAATGTGGTACCGTTTACAAGGACTTTATTCCTTTACACGGTAATATGGGGAAAAGGGGCTGGACGGAACCAAAGCAAAGAAAGTAAATCTCAAAGCCCCCCCCCTCTCCTATCTTACCTGCCTACCCACTACTTACCTAATTTAGCACCACCTGGTGCCCTAACCAAAATACAAGGGGTGGTCCGCCCAGGTCTTACCTAGTGTGTCTAGACAGCGAATATGCTACGGGTATATGTATGCCCGCGGGCCTCTTGCCTAAGCACTCCCTAGGTGCCTTCCCTCCCCCCTGGGAACAAATGAAACAGAATATTAAACAATTTCAAACAAACTAAGAAACAAAAGGATGTCAAATAAGCTCTATCTGAGCAACAAACTCACAGAACATACCACTTTCCAGCAAAATCAACCTCTATCACAATCAATCTCAGCAATCCCTACCTCCAGCAAAATCTCTACCTCCAAAAAGAAGAGATCTCTAACAAATCTCTAACAAATCTCTAACAAATCTCTAACAAATCTCTAACAAATCTACCTCCAGCAAAATCCTCTAAAAAAGAAAAAAAGATCTCCTGAACAGAACACTGGCTTTTATATAGCTTCTGAAGGAATGGGGAATTGGAGACAGCTGTGTCTTGACGAGGGGGCGGGGTCAGCTCTCCAATTAGCCCTGGAGTCGACCAATCAGCTGCTTGAGGGATTTCAGGAAGCCATTTCCTGAAATAAACACATGCAAATACACAAACTACAACACATAATCTGGGGAACGTAACAGGGAGAGAGAGAACGGGAGATGGGGAGAGAGAGAGAACGGGAGATGGGGAGAGAGAGAGAACAGGAGATGGGGAGAGAGAGAGAGAGAACGGGAGATGGGGAGAGGGAGAGAGAGAACGGGAGATGGGGAGAGGGAGAGAGAGAACGGGAGATGGGGAGAGGGAGAGAGAGAACGGGAGATGGGGAGAGGGAGAGAGAGAACGGGAGATGGGGAGAGGGAGAGAGAGAACGGGAGATGGGGAGATGGGGGGAGAGAGAGAACGGGAGATGGGGAGAGGGAGAGAGAGAACGGGGAGATGGGGAGAGGGAGAGAGAGAACGGGAGATGGGGGAGAGAGAGAGAACGGGAGATGGGGAGAGAGAGAGAGAGAGAACGGGAGATGGGGAGAGGGAGAGAGAGAGAATGGGAGATGGGGAGAGAGAGAGAACGGGAGATGGGGAGAGAGAGAGAGAGAACGGGAGATGGGGAGAGGGAGAGAGAGAACGGGAGATGGGGAGAGGGAGAGAGAGAACGGGAGATGGGGAGAGGGAGAGAGAGAACGGGAGATGGGGAGAGGGAGAGAGAGAACGGGAAGATGGGGAGAGGGAGAGAGAGAACGGGAGGGAGGGAGAGAGAACGGGAGAGAGAGAGAGAGAGAACGGGAGATGGGGAGAGGGAGAGAGAGAACGGGAGATGGAGAGAGGGAGAGAGAGAACGGGAGATGGGGAGAGGGAGAGAGAGAACGGGAGAGGGGGAGAGGGAGAGAGAGAGCGGGAGGGAGGGAGAGAGAAGAGGGAGGGGAGAGAGAGAGAGAGAGAGAACGGGAGATGGGGAGAGGGAGAGAGAGAATGGGAGAGGGAGAGAGGGAGAGAGAGAGAGAGAGAACGGGAGATGGGGAGAGAAAGAGAACGGGAGATGGGGGGAGAGAGAGAGAGAGAGAACGGGAGATGGGGAGAGGGAGAGAGAGAACGGGAGATGGGGAGAGGGAGAGAGAGAACGGGAGATGGGGAGAGGGATAGAGAGAACGGGAGATGGGGAGAGGGAGAGAGAGAACGGGAGATGGGGAGAGGGAGAGAGAGAACGGAAGATGGGGAGAGGGAGAGAGAGAACGGGAGGGAGGGAGAGAGAACGGGAGAGAGAGAGAGAGAGAGAGAGAGAACGGGAGATGGGGAGAGGGAGAGAGAGAACGGGAGATGGGAGAGGGAGAGAGAGAACGGGAGATGGGGAGAGGGGAGAGAGAGAGAGAACGGGGGAGATGGAGAGAGGGAGAGAGAGAGAGAGAGAACGGGAGATGGGGAGAGAAAGAGGGAGATGGGGAGATGGAGAGAGAGAGAGAGAACGGGAGATGGGGAGAGAGAGAGGGAGGGAGATGGGGAGAGGGAGAGAGAACGGGAGATGGGGGAGGGGAGAGAGAGAGAGAGAACGGGAGATGGGGAGAGAAAGAGAGAGAACGGGAGATGGGGAGAGAGAGAGAGAGAACGGGAGATGGGGAGAGAGAGAGAGAGAACGGGAGATGGGGAGAGAGAGAGGGAGAGAGAGAACGAGAGATGGGGGAGAGGGAGAGAGAGAACGGGAGATGGGGGAGAGGGAGAGAGAGAGAGAGAACGGGAGATGGGGAGATGGAGAGAGAGAGAGAGAACGGGAGATGGGGAGATGGAGAGAGAGAACGGGAGATGGGGGAGAGAGAGGGAGTGTTACGCACGCCCTATGAAGAGGGAACGCAACACCCTGCTACAACTAAACTCTCCGTGAAGCGAAAAAGGTATGGACTGTAGGTGCAAGTAAGAATGACAACAGGCAGAATGTGGTACCGTTTACAAGGACTTTATTCCTTTACACGGTAATATGGGGAAAAGGGGCTGGACGGAACCAAAGCAAAGAAAGTAAATCTCAAAGCCCCCCTCTCCTATCTTACCTGCCTACCCACTACTTACCTAATTTAGCACCACCTGGTGCCCTAACCAAAATACAAGGGGTGGTCCGCCCAGGTCTTACCTAGTGTGTCTAGACAGCGAATATGCTACGGGTATATGTATGCCCGCGGGCCTCTTGCCTAAGCACTCCCTAGGTGCCTTCCCCTTCCCCCCTGGGAACAAATGAAACAGAATATTAAACAATTTCAAACAAACTAAGAAACAAAAGGATGTCAAATAAGCTCTATCTGAGCAACAAACTCACAGAACATACCACTTTCCAGCAAAATCAACCTCTATCACAATCAATCTCAGCAATCCCTACCTCCAGCAAAATCTCTACCTCCAAAATCTCTACCTCGAAAGAAGAAATCTCTAACAAATCTCTAACAAATCTCTAACAAATCTCTAACAAATCTACCTCCAGCAAAATCCTCTACAAAAAGAAAAAAGATCTCCTGAACAGAACACTGGCTTTTATATAGCTTCTGAAGGAATGGGGAATTGGAGACAGCTGTGTCTTGACGAGGGGGCGGGGTCAGCTCTCCAATTAGCCCTGGAGTCGACCAATCAGCTGCTTGAGGGATTTCAGGAAGCCATTTCCTGAAATAAACACATGCAAATACACAAACTACAACACATAATCTGGGGAACGTAACAGGGAGAGAGAGAACGGGAGATGGGGAGAGAGAGAGAACGGGAGATGGGGAGAGAGAGAGAACAGGAGATGGGGAGAGAGAGAGAGAGAACGGGAGATGGGGAGAGGGAGAGAGAGAACGGGAGATGGGGAGAGGGAGAGAGAGAACGGGAGATGGGGAGAGGGAGAGAGAGAACGGGAGATGGGGAGAGGGAGAGAGAGAACGGGAGATGGGGAGAGGGAGAGAGAGAACGGGAGATGGGGAGAGGGAGAGAGAGAACGGGAGATGGGGAGAGGGAGAGAGAGAACGGGAGATGGGGAGAGGGAGAGAGAGAACGGGAGATGGGGAGAGAGAGAGAGAACGGGAGATGGGGAGAGAGAGAGAGAGAGAACGGGAGATGGGGAGAGGGAGAGAGAGAGAACGGGAGATGGGGAGAGAGAGAGAACGGGAGATGGGGGAGAGAGAGAGAGAACGGGAGATGGGGGGAGAGGGAGAGAGAGAACGGGAGATGGGGAGAGGGAGAGAGAGAACGGGAGATGGGGGGGAGAGGGAGAGAGAGAACGGGAGATGGGGAGAGGGAGAGAGAGAACGGAAGATGGGGAGAGGGAGAGAGAGAACGGGAGGGAGGGAGGAGAACGGAGAGAGAGAGAGAGAGAACGGGAGATGGGGAGAGGGAGAGAGAGAACGGGAGATGGAGAGAGGGAGAGAGAGAACGGGAGATGGGGAGAGGGAGAGAGAGAACGGGAGATGGGGAGAGGGAGAGAGAGAACGGGGAGGGAGGGGAGAGAACGGGAGAGAGAGAGAGAGAGAACGGGAGATGGGGAGAGGGAGAGAGAGAATGGGAGATGGAGAGAGGGAGAGAGAGAGAGAGAGAACGGGAGATGGGGAGAGAAAGAGGGGAGATGGGGAGAGAGAGAGAGAGAGAACGGGAGATGGGGAGAGGGAGAGAGAGAACGGGAGATGGGGAGAGGGAGAGAGAGAACGGGAGATGGGGAGAGGGATAGAGAGAACGGGAGATGGGGAGAGGGAGAGAGAGAACGGAAGATGGGGAGAGGGAGAGAGAGAACGGGAGGGAGGGAGAGATGGAACGGGAGAGAGAGAGAGAGAGAGAGAACGGGAGATGGGGAGAGGGAGAGAGAGAACGGGAGATGGAGAGAGGGAGAGAGAGAACGGGAGATGGGGAGAGGGAGAGAGAGAGAGAACGGGGGAGATGGAGAGAGGGAGAGAGAGAGAGAGAGAACGGGAGATGGGGAGAGAAAGAGAACGGGAGATGGGGAGAGAGAGAGAGAGAACGGGAGATGGGGAGAGGGAGAGAGAGAACGGGAGATGGGGAGAGGGAGAGAGAGAACGGGAGATGGGGGAGGGATAGAGAGAACGGGAGATGGGGAGAGGGAGAGAGAGAACGGGAGATGGGGAGAGGGAGAGAGAGAACGGAAGATGGGGAGAGGGAGAGAGAGAACGGGAGGGAGGGAGAGAGAACGGGAGAGAGAGAGAGAGAGAGAGAACGGGAGATGGGGAGAGGGAGAGAGAGAACGGGAGATGGAGAGAGGGAGAGAGAGAACGGGAGATGGGGAGAGGGAGAGAGAGAGAGAGAACGGGAGATGGGGGAGAGGGAGAGAGAGAGAGAACGGGAGATGGGGAGAGGGAGAGAGAGAACGGGAGGGAGGGAGAGAGAACGGGAGAGAGAGAGAGAGAACGGGAGATGGGGAGAGGGAGAGAGAGAATGGGAGGGAGGGAGAGAGAGAACGGGAGGGAGGGAGAGAGAGAACGGGAGGGAGGGAGAGAGAACGGGAGAGAGAGAGAGAGAACGGGAGATGGGGAGAGGGAGAGAGAACGGGAGAGAGAGAGAGAGAACGGGAGATGGGGAGAGGGAGAGAGAGAACAGGGAGGGAGGGAGAGAGAACGGGAGAGGAGAGAGAGAGAGAGAGAGAACGGGAGATGGGGAGATGGAGAGAGAGAACGGGAGATGGAGAGAGGGAGAGAGAGAACGGGAGATGGGGAGAGGGAGAGAGAACGGGAGAGAGAGAGAGAGAACGGGAGATGGGGAGAGGGAGAGAGAGAACGGGAGATGGGGAGAGGGAGAGAGAGAACGGGGAGAGAGAGAGAGAGAGAGAGAGAGAGAGAGAGAGAGAGAACGGGAGATGGGGAGAGGGAGAGAGAGAACGGGAGATGGGGAGAGGGGAGAGAGAGAGAGAGAGAGAGAACGGGAGATGGGGAGAGGGAGAGAGAGAACGGGAGATGGGGAGAGGGAGAGAGAGAGAGAGAGAGAGAGAGAGAGAACGGGAGAAGGGGAGAGGGAGAGAGAGAACGGGAGATGGGGAGAGGGAGAGAGAGAACGGGATTTGTCACTTGAGCAGAATACAACAAGTGCAGACCTTACTGTGAAATGCTTACATACAAGCCCTTAACCAACAGTGTAGTTCAAGAAGAGTTAAGAAAATATTGACCAAATAAACTGAAGTAAAATATTCTAAAAGGTAACACAATAAAATAGCAATAACTAAGCTATATACAGGGGGAACTGGTAATGTACAGTCACTGTGCGGATGAGAGAGAGAAAGAGAGAGAGAGAGAGAGAGAAAGAGAGAAGAGAGAGAGAGAGAGAGAGAGAGAGAGAGAGAGAGAGAGAGAGAGAGAAAGAGAGAGAGAGGGAGAGAGAGAGAGAGAAAGAGAGAGAGCGAGAGAAAGAGAGAGAGAGAAAGAGAGAGAGAGAAAGAGAGAGAGAGAGAGAGAGAGAGAGAGAGAGAGAGAAAGAAAGAGAGAGAGAAAGCAAGCGAGAGAGGGAAAGCGAGTGAGAGAAAGCAAGCGAGAGAAAGCGAGCGAGAGAAAGCGAGCGAGAGAAAGCGAGAGAGAGAAAGCGAGCGAGGGAAAGCGAGCGAGGGAAAGCGAGTGAGAGAAAGCGAGTGAGAGAAAGCGAGCGAGAGAGAGAAAGCGAGCGAGAGAAAGCGAGCGAGAGAAAGAGAGCGAGAGAAAGCGAGCGAGGGAAAGCGAGAGAGGGAAAGCGAGTGAGAGAAAGCGAGCGAGAGAAAGCGAGCGAGAGAGAGAAAGCGAGCGAGAGAAAGCGAGCGAGAGAAAGAGAGCGAGAGAAAGAGAGCGAGAGAAAGCGAGCGAGAGAAAGCGAGCGAGAGAAAGAAAGAAACCAATCAGGGAGAGATTGAGTGAGAGAGAATAGAAGGCAGGCAGCAGCGTTGGAATCTTTGCATTGTTGCATGTGCTGTGTGAGTAGAACAGATGGAATTTCTGGTAGTAATACAGAGCATTGCTTACATGAGGCCTAAACCAGTATCTGAGGAGCTCTGCTGTGCTCCATCCTAAACATTCAACTTTCAGACATTTAAAACCAGAGACATATCACACTAAACAATGCCACTACAAACACTGTCAGTGCCATTGCAGAATACGAAACAGAATCCAGGTTTAAGAATGCATTACATTATACATTCAGGAACTTGAGGTCAGATTCTAGCAGGCTAGCACTTCAAAACAGAACATCAATTGGTGGTCACATAAAATAAGAGACAGTCAGACTCTCTCCCAAACTGCCCATAACACTTTCAACGTGAGATCGTTCTTGGTGACCATTTTTTTATCATTGTGTTGTTATATTTTCATTAGGTTTATTTTTGGCCAAGCAAGTAACTATTACAACTGTATTATATTTGACTCCTCCAATGATTAACGAGACACTAAACTTCACGGGTGGCCTTTAGCCAATCATGTCTCTCTCTCTTTCTTTCTCTTTCTTGCTCCCTCTCTCTCCATCCCCAGCAGTAATTCCCACTGTTCATGACTCTTTCCAGGTGCTTGTTGCTCAAGAGAGAATTAAGTATCAATTTCCTGTGTCATCTTTATAGGTTGTATTTCTTTGTCTGCTCTGTGGTGTGTAACGGAGCGAAGGAGAGCATCACTCAGGTAGATGGATGATAATAACTCACCTGCTCATCCATCTCACGATTTTACTTCCTGGTTGACCAGACAACTGTTACTGTCATATTAAAGCAAGATCAATTACATTTTAAATGCATCCCAGTTAAGGACAATCTGTGACAATAAAAAAGGTAAAGCCACTGATGAAAGTGTGTCAGACAGTACAGGAAAGGAGTGCTCAGAGTAAACAGAGAGTGTGACCTACTGTACTTGTCCAGTGGCTCAGTTGGTAAGTGCCTTGCAAAATAGCAATGCCAAGGTTGTGGGTTCAAGTCCCAGAGGCATCATGTACTGTTAAAATTTCTTTTGTTAAGAGAGTTTTCTGACTGGCATCTTTATCTGCCACTAGAACAAATTGTACAGTTAAATGAAGTTATAATCACACCAATCATCATGGATAAATGTCAACATGTTGATCGCCAGTGATCTTTCAGGGAGGACAGGAGATATGATGGAAAGACCAGATGGCTTCATTATACAGCTTCAAAATTAACACATTCTATGGTAAAACATGAAATTTAAAACCAGGCCATTTGTGTTACAAGAATTTGAAAACTATTAATTTCCACAATAAAGGTTTTAAAACGGCTTTGTCTTCATGTTCATATTCTATTTCCCACATTTAATTGTGTGATTGTGGACAGAGAATGCCATATGGCAATGTGCTGCTATGATGAACACACCGACACACACACACGACACACACACACGTTGAACCCTTTTCATTTCCGTTAGTAAGTGCTCTGGAAAGAAACAGACAAGTGTGCACAGCAGCTTGTGGGGAAAGGAGATGATGGATGCTTTGTTGTCATGATGTTTGGGATACTGCTTGCTGAGAACCTCTCTGGGGTCCAAGGATCTGTGAAGCATCATACATACATATTGTTGTGGAGCACCAGGATGTATTCATATTGTTGTGGAGCATCAGGATGTATTCATATTGTTGTGGAGCATCAGGATGTATTCATATTGTTGTGGAGCATCAGGATGTATTCATATTGTTGTGGAGCATCAGGATGTATTCATATTGTTGTGGAGCATCAGGATGTATTCATATTGTTGTGGAGCATCAGGATGTATTCATATTGTTGTGGAGCATCAGGATGTATTCATATTGTTGTGGAGCATCAGGATGTATTCATATTGTTGTGGAGCATCAGGATGTATTCATATTGTTCTGGAACACCAGGATGTATTCATATTGTTGTGGAGCATCAGGATGTATTCATATTGTTCTGGAACACCAGGATGTATTCATATTGTTGTGGAGCATCAGGATGTATTCATATTGTTGTGGAGCATCAGGATGTATTCATATTGTTGTGGAGCATCAGGATGTATTCATATTGTTGTGGAACACCAGGATGTATTCATATTGTTGTGGAGCACCAGGATGTATTCATATTGTTGTGGAGCATCAGGATGTATTCATATTGTTGTGGAACACCAGGATGTATTCATATTGTTGTGGAGCATCAGGATGTATTCATATTGTTGTGGAGCACCAGAATGTATTCATATTGTTGTGGAGCATCAGAATGTATTCATATTGTTGTGGAGCATCAGGATGTATTCATATTGTTGTGGAGCATCAGGATGTATTCATATTGTTGTGGAGCATCAGGATGTATTCATATTGTTGTGGAGCATCAGGATGTATTCATATTGTTGTGGAGCACCAGGATGTATTCATATTGTTGTGGAGCATCAGGATGTATTCATATTGTTGTGGAACACCAGGATGTATTCATATTGTTGTGGAGCACCAGGATGTATTCATATTGTTGTGGAGCACCAGGATGTATTCATATTGTTGTGGAGCATCAGAATGTATTCATATTGTTGTGGAGCATCAGGATGTATTCATATTGTTGTGGAGCACCAGGATGTATTCATATTGTTGTGGAGCATCAGGATGTATTCATATTGTTGTGGAGCACCAGGATGTATTCATATTGTTGTGGAGCACCAGAATGTATTCATATTGTTGTGGAGCATCAGAATGTATTCATATTGTTGTGGAACACCAGGATGTATTCATATTGTTGTGGAGCATCAGAATGTATTCATATTGTTGTGGAACACCAGGATGTATTCATATTGTTGTGGAGCATCAGAATGTATTCATATTGTTGTGGAACACCAGGATGTATTCATATTGTTGTGGAGCATCAGAATGTATTCATATTGTTGTGGAACACCAGGATGTATTCATATTGTTGTGGAGCATCAGGATGTATTCATATTGTTGTGGAGCATCAGGATGTATTCATATTGTTGTGGAGCATCAGAATGTATTCATATTGTTGTGGAACACCAGGATGTATTCATATTGTTGTGGAACACCAGGATGTATTCATATTGTTGTGGAGCATCAGAATGTATTCATATTGTTGTGGAACACCAGGATGTATTCATATTGTTGTGGAGCATCAGAATGTATTCATATTGTTGTGGAACACCAGGATGTATAGATATCATTGCGGAACACCAGGATGTATAGATACAGGATGTATAGATATCATTGTAGAACACCAGGATGTTTAGATATTATTGTGGGACACCAGGATGTATAGATATCATTGTGGAACACCAGGATGTATAGATATTATTGTGGAGCACCAGGATGTATAGATATCATTGTGGAACACCAGGATGTATAGATATCATTGTGGAACAACAGGATGTATAGATATCATTGCAGAACACCAGGATGTATAGATATCATTTTGGAGCCCCAGGATGTATAGATATCATTGTGGAGCCCCAAGATGTATTGATATTATTGTGGTGCACCAGGATGCATACATACAGTTGAAATCGGAAGTTAACATACACATTAGCCAAATATATTTCAACTCAGCTTAGTGATCCCCACTAAACAGATTGCTGCAGGCCTCAACACGTATATCACGTAGCTGCTTACACTGCTCGGGTGGGCCCCACTGAGATCCTCACCACTGTACAGATCGCCCAGCTTTAACCGCTCAGCCGCACACTGCATTAAAGGCCGGCTGTGACCTCACTGGTTGGTGGTGACAGTTATCTGTCATCGCACAGTTAATTCCCAGAGCTCCCAGGGTGGAGAGATGACACATAATGAGTCTTTGACAGTGTTCCTGGGTTAGACCAGAGCCTCATCCTCATCGTATCAATGTCAGCATCATCACCACTGCAGCATCATTACCGACCACTGTCAGCAAGGTATGTGTGTGTGTGTGTGTGTGTGTGTGTGTGTGTGTGTGTGTGTGTGTGTGTGTGTGTGTGTGTGTGTGTGTGTGTGTGTGTGTGTGTGTGTGTGTGTGTCAGTAGGGTGAGGGGTCAATACAAACCTATAGGAGATGATCCCATCCGGGCATCACCACCACCATGATCCCTGGGCCTCAGCAGTTCAGCTCCTCTATTGACAACAGATCACAGACATCACTGACATCAGAGGATGGAGGAGAAAACTAATTAGCAGTATCAGTTAATCAATAATCCCTGAGGGGGGCTACTGGTTTGTTTTATTCCAGTTGTATTTTTTAAGCTTGAATCTTTCCCTTCTCCATTCTGAACATGAGCCCAGATTGTTAATCATCACCTGTCCCTGTAAATGTGTCTGTTTTGGGGATACAAGCTGTTGAGAGGGAGACTCCAGATGACTTGTTTTTCTTCCTGGGGTCTATGTGATAATATCACTCCTGTTGCCAGGAAGTGTACAACCACTTGTATTTACGCCACTGAAAAGATGGTTGCACTTTTTCCTTGTAAAAAAACCTAGTTTTAATTTGTCCAGTGGCTACTGGGATCATTATTATTTTTCATTCAACAATGACATGTATTTCCATGAAGGGAGAGGAGAGATGCTCATACCAGTTTTTTCTTCATATCCCTGCAAGCCCCTTTCCTCCTCCCTCTGATGAAAGCCGTTAGAGAAATACAATTTCTAATATCTCCACACAGGTCTGCGATCGACTGAAAACAAATTTATATTCAGGCGGTAAACAGAACGAGTTTTATTTATTGAGTGTAGGGGAGAGAAACAGGCTAGCGTGTGAACCCTGGGTAACCTCGCGAGCTGACAACAAGATGGATAAGTGTTGCATGCAAATGCGCGGAGGGAAGGAATATATCGCACTCAGTCATTCAGCTCATCGCTGCCTGTAGAATTCCATTACCTCCCCCAGCTGCGACCGGGTTTCAGGGGTGTAGTCTATAGAAGGTTGTATGCCGTTATAGGCCTAAATCGTTGATTATATAGAATTGCTCTGTAATTACTGTTGTGGATAAATATGATGTGATCAGGTTAGTGATATGGTCTTTGATAGAAAATAATGTTATATGTGATAATAATAATTTAAACAAAAATGCAGATGACAAATACAATGAATAACAAGAAAACAAGAACAGCATAGTAACAATGATATATGCTTTATAATAATCATAATAATACGATAATTAGTAGGCCTACAATAATACAAATAAACAAACCATTACTTTATTGCAATGTTGGTGTACCGGTATATGTTATATTACACACTAAACACACTAAACTCAAGACTATCCACAAATTAATTTGAAGGAGAAAAAAACTAAAGTTTTGTGGCATCCCCACCTACTTCGGTCTCAACCAGTCAATATCTGGAGCGCAACAGACATGATTACATTATCATTAATAACGTTGTAATTATCTTTATTTCTAAACATCCTTCAATTAAGGCTAAATACAATTGTGTAACCTTTCTAAATTATTTTGTTCACGAGCTAATACTAATATGTTTTCTCATGTTATGTGAATGTGGTGGTATAGATTTTTCTATGTAATCTGAAAAGATACACATTTAATGTCAAGGGCAATTAAACAGGTTTAGCTCTGCTTGTAGTACAATGAAATGAGGATAAGCGTCTAGGAATATACACGTAACTATGGGAATTATATCGGATGAACAAAGTGGAATATAAAGTTTGTTGTTGTATTCCTTTATTTATTGAATTAGCACTTTTACAATTTCCCATGCCACGTCTCGAAAAATGAAAATATACTTTACTGTCGAGAAAAAGGCTTGCTGTGTTTGTGGAATAGTAAAGATCTAGTCCTATTTATCTGAAATAACAGCATTGAATGTGCAATATTGACATAGTTAGATCATTCATAGTTACTAACTTTATATTAGTTTAGCATCCCATTTCATTAAGTAAACTGTGTAGAGGCTGCATAGCTAATTGTTGGTAATTAGGAACACAAACCGGAACGTGATTGTCCACCTGTCACCACCGATGTTCCTAGTTATTCAGAGACTATTGACAGCTCCAATGCCAGTGGGTAGCCTAGCGGTTAAGAGCATTGGGTCAGTAACGGAAAGGTCGCTGGTTCGAATCCCCAAGCTGACTAGGTGAATCTGTCGATGTGCCCTCGAACTAGGCACTTAACCCTAAATGCTCCTGCAAGTCGCTCAAGATAAAAGGTTCTGCTGAATGACTAACGTGTAAATGTCAGTGAAGAGCTCAACAGCCACGGTCACGACCTTTGAACCCATTAAGTGTGTCTTTCACATGACCTTTAGCCCTGCACTGATCACGGCCTCTGCTGCTGAAGAAACCATAATCGCATTATAATTGTGTACGAGACTAATGTCAATCAATGACTAGTCTGGATTCCCTTAGTCTATTATATTTTGAGGGTTTTTGTATAATGAACGGCTTAGGCCTATATTCCTATTGGCAAACATTTAAATCCAGGACCTGCTAACAAATTTCATTACTTTCATTGGACCTTAAAACCAGTTGTAAAAAAAACATCTAGCCCTAACCGTTTATAATTGATAACAACAAAGCTGGCATGATAGTCACAAAGTTGGTAGATCACCGCAGGCCTGCAGCACTGTGTGGTACAAACATATCACAGCTGACGTCATCTTACCTGTGCCTGTTTTAAAAACGAGCAGTGATACTTTGATGAAAGCCAGACTTCCGAAGCGTCGGTCCATCGTCTTAGCAAACTTGACTTACTTGTTTCTCCATATCCCAGTCCTATTTGATGACCAAGTATCTCTTCTATGTCCATCTAATGTGTAAATCCTACTCATTTAAACAGCCCTGTTTGAGAAAAGAAAGTTACCATGAACGATGGGGACTAAACAGCTATTGTCTGCTGTACTGGAGTTTGTTAATTTGACCACATGAAATGAGTCTACAACTTGATTGGCTTGATTAATCAGTGTGTTGTCCCCGTGGATGACATAGATGTCCATCTATTGGCCAAGACCAAGAGGGCACGTCATCTCCATCAATCAGAGATAGAATTTCTCCAGGGCATGTCCCTCTGACTGTCTATGGTCGCTATCTCGGTCATCCATGCGTTATTGGGTGTTAGCTAGAGGCCACCCGTCCATGAGTCCTATAACCGTTTGACCGATCCAATGATTATGCGTAGGTGATAATGAATTTGTATCAAGAGTTAACGTGCGATGGGGAGAGTAGCGCTCTGTTCGCAGGGGGACACCGACCAGGGGAGGTCAGGATAGGTGACTTGGGCCAGATCATTTCTCCAGAACTTGGAGCTGGCAATGAGGGTAACTCTTTATCAGAGGGTGACCCGGGATATTCATTACAACACAGTTACCCGTCTTTCTCCGGTGCCAATTCTGCGACCGACTGCACGGTAACTCAGCTACCAGTCTACTCAGGCTCGAGCAGCTCTCCTCTGACACCGAGTCAGGGCTTTTCAACCACGCCACCGGCCTGCATTCACTACTCTCGTCTCCCCTCCTACCTCCGGGTGCAGGAACACGACTTCCCGGGACTTGGATACTCCTCTTCCACACACATCACCGGGACTGAGGCGCTAGCGCACGCAGAATTCGGGTCTATAAATGCGCACATTAAAATCTACACTCACGATGGGTCTAATGTTCACTTTGCTGTTGTGGACAGTAGCTCTCACTCCGACCCCAAGTGTAAGGTACCTGAACTAAGTCACAGGAGCAAAACTTTTGATTGGATGAACGTGAAGAAGAGAAGTCAAGCTCGGACGGGTAAGTTTTGGAGTTTACATTTCCATTTGGAAAGACAATAAGCATCTTATTGACAAACTACCTTTTAAACATTGTATTTATTGTTGATACGAAAAACAATAGCACCTATAAACTTTTAGTAAACTGCCCATTGATTCATCAACATAGCCTACTATTGGAAAGTATACATTTTAATGTGCCATATTCACAATTCAGTATGAAGGACAGTGCTGTGCTGTGAGAAAGTACAGTCTAGGCGACTGTGCAACGGGCAACAAACTGTGACGTGTTCGAGCGTGGATGAAGTTTCGTAAAGTCGCTCAACATCATCAACAACATTTTTTAAAATAAGAAAATGATACATTTGGATGCATGTAACCTATTTTTCAGCAAGTGATGTGGATCAAAATGTACAAATACATGCATACTTGTGAATTTACCTTTAACAAAACTTCCAGCAAAAATATTAATATGATAACTGTAATACTTACGATTCCTGAATCAGCCTACTACAATAACCATATGTGACAATTGAACTATGTATTCTACCCGGATTGGGATAATCGGAATGGACTGGGATGCGGGCAGGGGAGGCTGGGCGAGGTGTACATGGTTATTATACAGTATAGGCCAACTTGCCTCTCTCTACCTATTGGGCGCAGAAAAAGGGTGGAGATATTTCCCACACTATAACACAATAGAAGGGAATAAAATAAAATAATAGAATAGAATAGAATGAAATATAATAGCTATCCACGTGCTTTGCTTTCACATCATTGTGCTCTGACAATGCAATATTGCCTGAGCGTGCAGTGTGCAATGCTGCTAATCTTAAATTTAGTCAAACGCACTCCCTATAACGTTAGTAACATTAGAGCTCTCTGCCTATTGATTATCTGTCTGTACAGTAATGAGAGCCTTGTGTATTGATCTCAGTGCCCAGCACCATTACATGTGTCCGTTTTAACATAATCATTGTCACATATCATCAGTCCACCAACATCTCATGAGCCTTTACTGTGACACTCAGCATAAACGTTCTGATTTCACAGAAATTAGATCATACAACTCATGTAGAATACGTGGTATATTTAAAAAAATACCTTGAGTATCTTGACATTGCCCATTAAAAGTAATTTCTCATCCTGACAAAGAGATGTCGTCTCACAAGACCTCACAGCACAATATCTAAATCTGAGTATCCAGTGTGAGGTGAAAAGGGAAATCTGTGAGCTCACAGCCTTCGGAAGAATTGCATCTCAAACACATCTGAATAAAGAGATGCTTTATTGGGGTGATATGGACCCAATAGAGATCCTTCTGTCTGGTTCTATTATGATGTGCAATCTGGGCCTGTATTCACAAAGCGCCTCAGAATAGGAGTGCTGATCTAGGATCAGTTTGCCTTTTTGACCACCATGAATACAAATGAAATGGACAGGGGGAACGCTTCATGAATACGGGCTCCAGAGTTTGAAGATGACCTTCTTTGTTGTCCGTCTCAGATACATAAGAATACAGCGGAACAATTAAGGCTGTCGACGCTTATCAGTTGGTACCAGGCTGACAGTTCATATAGTCACCACATATGTCTTCATTTATATTGATTGTTTATGTTGCTTGCCGGGACTGCTATCAATGTCCTCTAGCCAGCGTTCTAAGCTATCATACAAACAGCTGTAAAGATATTGATATAGTATCTGTAAGGATGATTTCCAGGGTTGGAGTAGATCTCTTTAGCGCCACATTGTTAGCAGTAGTATGATTAGTGACAGCAGCAGCAACGTTTCAGGGGGGTTTATTAGTCTTGGCACGAAGCAAAGCATCCCTATGTTCTCTCTTGCATAAAGGCCTATCACCCCTCTGCCTCTTGATCTGCTGGTACAGTGTATATACTCCTAGTGTGTCATTCTTCGATTATGCTCTGACAGCACCTGAATTACTGTGGGCAGGATGCCCCGATGGCTGAGGCAATGTGTATCGATCTCTCTCTCTCTCTCTCTCTCCTTATCGTCTTTCTCTCTCTCTCTCTCCTTGGCTGGGAAGGCCTCGGCTCGGCGGCTTGCCCTGGCTCTGCTGGCTGGCTATTTCTAAAGCGTGCAAGTCATTCCTCAAATATTTTCATTTTACGCCTTCTGGCCAGCGCCAATTTCTATTATCTTAGACGTCATTAATCAGAATGTGATTATCTATTCATGAGAGCCAAAGCGCTTATTTACTTACTGTACTGTTTTGTCTGTCGAGGTTTTTTTTTCATATCCACTATTGGCTACTGCACTCTCATTTCAGGTTAGGTTTGGTAGCCTCTGTATATGTAACGTGTCTCTAACATTCTTCTTTGTCTAAAACATGGATGTCAACATTTATCATATGAGCTTTCTGTTCTCTCTGATATAGGCCCTGTTAGATAGCCTATACCTGTACTGTGATATATGTTATTACATCCAACACCTGTCCTCGTGGTCCAGATACAACAGTATCAGGAACTTCACAGCTGAATGTTTGGCACAAGAGCATGTGAATGTGGCGCTAGAGCCAAGTTTCCCCCGCGCAATCATCTACTCCAATTTATGGATGTTAATACACTTAACCAATTAACTGAATTAACCTATTTAATATATGTTTTATAAGTAATTGTGATGGATATAAACCGGTAGTGATTGATATAAACCGGTAGTCATACATTTTGTACTGTCTATATTTTATGGCTGGGTTACTTCATTGAATTCAGCCGATATATTTATACTATACCTGTGTTTTAACTGTCTTTTCAGCCAAGATGCACATGGCCTGTGGATTAAGTATAGTCGCTCCGGGCGTCAGTATGGACAGAGGAGGTGGAGGTAACCACAGCATTCCCACCGATGGGCATCATATTACCGCTAACGGGGTACTAAGGACCAATTTCACCACCAAACAGCTCACAGAGCTCGAGAAGGAGTTCCACTTCAACAAGTACCTGACGCGAGCCAGACGCGTGGAGATCGCGAGTGCCCTGCAACTGAGCGAGACGCAGGTGAAGATTTGGTTCCAGAACCGGCGCATGAAACAGAAGAAATTAATGCGCGAGGGTCTTCTCCCGGTGGCCCCTTCCGTGCCCTCGAGCTGCTCAGAAAGCTCACGCTCCAACAGCCTGGACACTTATTCCTCCCCTGGACAACTTGAACCGACCTCATGCTCTCCCAAACACCTGCCGCCCATTGACACTCAACTAGAGGAACTGTCTCATGCATTACAAAACAAGGTGTGTAATAGTGGCAGACAGTATCATCAACATGCAGGTTCTTTGATTCTCCATTAGGAGGAATTTCTTCCTAATTGGTTGATCAGGGTCATGTTGTTTTTCACACAAAAAAACAACACGGAAAGCAGGGTAAGTTTTGTGAACTCCAGAATGTGTTATTGTAAGTGTTTGAGTCAGTGATTCCTCATTTTAGGGGCGCATGTAGGCCTACCTGAGACTTTTCATTGGAGTAGCCTATTCAAGAGGACATTTGAGTTGCGCTCGCTTGTCAGGTGAAATAATATAATGATTATTGCACTTTATGAGTTCATATCAAATAACATAACTTTATTCAGACAATCAATATTATTATATGTATTTGTGTATTTAGTAGGCCTACTAAACTTGATTTAGTTATTTATTGTCTCTTGCATGTCATTAAAGCATCACTACATTAACGTTGTGGCCAGCTCTTTCTTCGGTACAGCCTACTTAAAATATTTTGGACTAAAAAGTCTACATTTCCGTCAGGGTTTATCTTGTTTTAAAATAATATCCAATTCATTTTACATTTTCCAGTGAGTTTCAAGTACCGCATAAGGCTGAAAGCTATTTCCAAAATAATATATATCAATAGCCTATCTAAAGTACATGCCTTTGTTTATACACATTTTGAATAACTTAAAAGTGATTTGAATTGTAATATGTTATATTGACCTATTTCATGTTCTTGAATATGTATTTTTGCATTTATTTTTCATTTCATTTCAACATGGTTGGTTCCTCTCTCTCTCTCTCTCTCTCTCTCTCTCTCTCTCTCTCTCTCTCTCTCTCTCTCTCTCTCTCTCTCTCTCTCTCTCTGTCTCTCTCTCTCTCTCTCTGTCTCTCTCTCTCTCTCTCTCTCTCTCTCTCTCTCTCTCTCTGTCTCTCTCTCTGTCTGTCTCTCTCTCTGTCTCTCTCTCTCTCTCTCTCTCTCTCTCTCTCTCTCTCTCACCCTCTCTCTTTTCTTTTTCTCTCTCTCTCTCTCTCTCTCGTTTCACTTTCACTGATGATCTTTTTCTTTTTTCAATGGTTTTAATTATCATACCAGCATTTGAAGGATTTCAACGGAATTGACTGATAGATCTATTGACTGGTAGAATCCTCTTTCCTAAACTAGTGAGCTATAGCCTAATCATAAACATATTTCAGAAAATAAGAATCCACTCCTTGAATATTTTTTACAGTTTGAACACTCATGGTTCGACGATAAAACGCTCTCTAAAATGTCATGTTCTCCTATAAATGAACAAATGAATTGCCTGGGCACGCACGACACCTCTGAAATGCATTCGGTAGAGATTCGTTTAATGCCTCATAAAACGTTATTAATGGTGTAACAGGTTATCCGGGGTGTTAATATATAGGACTTATAGTTTAATGTCACCTTTAAAACCACACAAGTGATAAACCATTTTTTTGTTGAAATATCGAATACGCTCCTAATTTAATTTAGTAGATTAGTTTTTGTGTGTGTTATTTATCACCAGTAAATGTGGTGCAGGGCTGAAAATTACAAAACAATTGGAAACACGGAATTGCTTCATTTACTTGGTGTAAACTATTGGCCTACTTACCAATGCCTTCATTTAAATTAATTGCAAGTGTAGACAATTGTACTTGTATTTTGGGATTTTCAATGCATATTTTTTTTACATGAATGAATATGCCACTATTATAGAGTTATTATGGACACATGCACATAAGTTTGTGCAAGTCATGCTAATGTATGCAGTTACTCCAGAGTTCAACTCTGACCCGGTGACCTTCAACATGCCTACAGACGACAGTGATCTGGTCAGTGAGTCAAGGAGAGAAAGATGATCCTTCATCTGGGTGACCTCAGAGGCTCACAAGCTTTTTGGCTTTTTCAACAAGGAAAAAACTTTTGTTCAGGACAATATTTCATCCAGCATTGAAACGGCCCGAGAAGAATAGTATTCTATAGCCTGATACTAGAGCACTATTCATTTTACTATAATTATGGATCTGTTACAATCATGCTTATTTTTTGATAACATTCCATTTTGTTAGTCCTTCATTGCATTACATTTTTTATTAAATTGTTATGCAACAATTTCATATGGAAATTATGTATTCAGTATGCTCCTCCATTGCATGTCAACAGTTAATCGACAAAAACTTATTGCCTCCTTTGTCAAATAATTCTGCCAAAAGTGCTCCATACAGCCATTTTTTAGTTAATAGTTTTCACCTACAATAACTTGAAAAAAACAATGAAACTATACAGACTTAATTCATAAAGCTGAAGTCTAATGCCTGTAATGCCTTATGACCTGAGAAAGATGAGCTGGGATGAATCAATGGGAGGATAACTGTGCAACCTCAGGCAGTGCACTGTACCAAATTTATTTTTATATTTTACACAGTCATTTAAAGTAATTTAAATACACACCATTAGTTTTGCTTCCTGCAATAATACATGATGACCATATTAGGAATGCTATAAGGAATTCGTTTTTTTCAAACAAAGTTACAAAATGTACTCACTATTACAGTATGATGTTGATGATGATGATGTTTCTGATGTACATGATAAAGATGATAATGATGATTATGATTTTTATGCACTGTTATTTGACTCAATTAACGGACTTTAACCTTGTTAAATATGCCCCCATATCTCCTGGACACAGAGGCACTGCACAGCTAGCAATAACTGGTTTTAAGCATCTGTACATATATCCCGGAGCTCCTGAAAACACCTTATTAGTCGTCCTCTGACAGTTTCAGCATTGGGCTGCCTGCCTGTCAATTGATGAGAGCACCTTTGCAATTTTGTGTAGACTGACATTTAGTTTGAAACCATTCAACCATTGTTGTCTGATGGATCATTACTCCTCTTTCCTCTCTTTTCCCAAGATGCACAGCTCCCTCATCACAGTGACAGCTCTGTCATACTCTGACACTAGTATTAATAAGGGTTCTATTCAAAATGTGCCTTGATAAGGTTGAACCCAGTCAAATCTTTTTATATTGCATAGTGAGTCCAAATCTTTTTATATTGCATAGTGAGTTCAACACTTTTTATATTGCATAGTGAGTCCAAATCTTTTTATATTGCATAGTGAGTCCAAATCTTTTTATATTGCATAGTGAGTTCAACACTTTTTATATTGCATAGTGAGTCCAAATCTTTTTATATTGCATAGTGAGTCCAAATCTTTTTATATTGCATAGTGAGTTCAAATCTTTTTATATTGCATAGTGAGTCCAAATCTTTTTATATTGCATAGTGAGTCCAAATCTTTTTATATTGCATAGTGAGTTCAACACTTTTTATATTGCATAGTGAGTCCAAATCTTTTTATATTGCATAGTGAGTCCAAATCTTTTTATATTGCATAGTGAGTTCAACACTTTTTATATTGCATAGTGAGTCCAAATCTTTTTATATTGCATAGTGAGTCCAAATCTTTTTATATTGCATAGTGAGTTCAACACTTTTTATATTGCATAGTGAGTTCAACACTTTTTATATTGCATAGTGAGTTTAAAACGTTTTATATTGCATAGTGAGTTCAACACTTTTTATATTGCATAGTGAGTCCAAATCTTTTTATATTGCATAGTGAGTTGAAAACTTTTTATATTGCATAGTGAGTTCAAAACGTTTTATATTGCATAGTGAGTTCAAATCTTTTTATATTGCATAGTGAGTCCAAATCTTTTTATATTGCATAGTGAGTCCAAATCTTTTTATATTGCATAGTGAGTTCAACACTTTTTATATTGCATAGTGAGTCCAAATCTTTTTATATTGCATAGTGAGTTCAACACTTTTTATATTGCATAGTGAGTTCAAAACGTTTTATATTGCATAGTGAGTTCAAAACGTTTTATATTGCATAGTGAGTTCAACACTTTTTATATTGCATAGTGAGTCCAAATCTTTTTATATTGCATAGTGAGTTGAAATTTTTTTATTTTGCATATTGAGTTCAAATCTTTTTATATTGCATAGTGAGTTCAACACTTTTTATATTGCATAGTGAGTTCAAAAGGTTTTATATTGCATAGTGAGTTCAAATCTTTTTATATTGCATAGTGAGTCCAAATCTTTTTATATTGCATAGTGAGTCCAAATCTTTTTATATTGCATAGTGAGTCCAAATCTTTTTATATTGCATAGTGAGTCCAAATCTTTTTATATTGCATAGTGAGTTCAACACTTTTTATATTGCATAGTGAGTTCAAAACGTTTTATATTGCATAGTGAGTTCAAATCTTTTTATATTGCATAGTGAGTTTAAAACTTTTTATATTGCATAGTGAGTTCAAAACTTTTTATATTGCATAGTGAGTCCAAATCTTTTTATATTGCATAGTGAGTTTAAATCTTTTTATATTGCATAGTGAGTTCAACACTTTTTATATTGCATAGTGAGTTCAAAACTTTTTATATTGCATAGTGAGTCCAAATCTTTTTATATTGCAAGCATTCAGAGACATATCTAAAGTTATACCATAAGTCCTTGAGTTTTTCCGGGACCACATGGCTATAATAGGAGCCTTGCAATTATTCCGGTTATAGCAATATGGACACCTGTTCTCATGCTTACGACCCCAATAGCATTAGACACCGTAACTCATTTAAATGCAGAATGATTCAGAGGCATGTTGCATTACTTTTGCATTTACATGTGTAAGTGATTTCTTACTTGCTTTATTGTAATTAATTAATTCAGTAAACCTAGTATTAACATAATGCATAATGTACATGCAATAAGTGTACTCTGAAATTAAATCAATTTAAACATTTCATTGCTACTAATGAATTTAAATAAATACGATGTTCTGGGGTTTCTCTCTCTCTCTCTCTCTCTCTCTCTCTCTCTCGGCTATCCTATGTTTGTTTGACAATTGATTATTCAAAGCAGCGATAAACAAACAACACCAATAATCATATGCACACACATGCACACATGCACACACACACCCACAACACAGTTCTTGCTTCTCCTTTCCTTTCCTCTTCTCCTCCTCCTCCTCCTCCTCCTCCTCCTCCTCCAGGGACCAGGTGTTTGGGGACAGCTTACAGTCTCAGCGTATTTCTGTATATAAAGAAAACAGCAGCGCTCAGCACTTCTGGCTGCCGGACCAGGGAAATGTCCTCTTGGACAGGTCTGCGATCAAGTCAGCTCAAGGTAGAGGTAGAGCGAGGAAGAGAGAGGTAGAGCGAGGAAGAGAGAAAGAGAGCTAGGAAGAGAGAGTAAGAGCGAGGGGGAGAGTGTGGGAGAGAGAGAGGTAGAGATGGAGAGAGAGAAAGAGAGCAAGGTAGAACGAGGGAAGAAGAGATACATAGAGAGAGGAATAGAAAGGGAGGGAGAGAGAGAGGAGGGAGAGAGAGAAAGAGAGCAAGGTAGAACGAGGGAAGAAGAGATACATAGAGAGAGGAATAGAAAGGGAGGGAGAGAGAGAAAGGAGGGGTGCACACAGAGGTGAAAGTTTGTCAAGGTTGCATGTTTATTGCAGAGGAATTCTCCTGTTATTTCCGCACACAGACATTGAATAGAGACAGGTTTGTCTCTGAGCCTTAGATGAAGCAGTTGGCTGCAGGCTCAGAAAGGATTTCTCCTCTCTTCAGGAAAACACACATCAGTAAAATGAATGGATGTCACTGCAGATTGTGTGTGCGGAGCTACTGACCTCTATCCTACAGCTCGGTTTACATTGGAGCTACTGACCTCTATCCTACAGCTCTGTTTACATTGGAGCTACTGACCTCTATCCTACAGCTCTGTTTACATTGGAGCTACTGACCTCTATCCTACAGCTCTGTTTACATTGGAGCTACTGACCTCTATCCCACAGCTCTGTTTACATTGGAGCTACTGACCTCTATCCTACAGCTCTGTTTACATTGGTGCTACTGACCTCTATCCTACAGCTCTGTTTACATTGGAGCTACTGACCTCTATCCTACAGCTCTGTTTACATTGGTGCTACTGACCTCTATCCTACAGCTCTGTTTACATTGGTGCTACTGACCTCTATCCTACAGCTCTGTTTACATTGGTGCTATTGACCTCTATCCTACAGCTCTGTTTACATTGGTGCTACTGACCTCTATCCTACAGCTCTGTTTACATTGGTGCTACTGACCTCTATCCTACAACACTGTTTACATAGGAGCTACTGAACTCTATCCTACAGCTCTGTTTACATTGGAGCTACTGACCTCTATCCTACAGCTCTGTTTACATTGGTGCTACTGACCTCTATCCTACAGCTCTGTTTACTTTGGTGCTACTGACCTCTATCCTACAGCTCTGTTTACATTGGTGCTACTGACCTCTATCCTACAGCTCTGTTTACATTGGAGCTACTGACCTCTATCCTACAGCTCTGTTTACATTGGAGCTACTGAACTCTATCCTACAGCTCTGTTTACATTGGAGCTACTGACCTCTATCCTACAGCTCTGTTTACATTGGAGCTACTGACCTCTATCCTACAGCTCTGTTTACATTGGAGCTACTGACCTATATCCTACAGCTCTGCTTACATTGGAGCTACTGACCTCTATCCTACAGCTCTGTTTACATTGGTGCTACTGACCTCTATCCTACAGCTCTGTTTACATTGGAGCTACTGACCTCTATCCTACAGCTCTGTTTACATTGGAGCTACTGACCTCTATCCTACAGCACTGTTTACATTGGAGCTACTGACCTCTATCCTACAGCACTGTTTACATTGGTGCTACTGACCTCTATCCTACAGCTCTGTTTACATTGGCGCTACTGACCTCTATCCTACAGCTCTGTTTACATTGGTGCTACTGACCTCTATCCTACAGCTCTGTTTACATTGGTGCTACTGACCTCTATCCTACAGCTCTGTTTACATTGGTGCTACTGACCTCTATCCTACAGCTCTGTTTACATTGGTGCTACTGACCTCTATCCTACAACACTGTTTACATTGGAGCTACTGACCTCTATCCTACAGCTCTGTTTACATTGGAGCTACTGACCTCTATCCTACAGCTCTGTTTACATTGGTGCTACTGACCTCTATCCTACAGCTCTGTTTACTTTGGTGCTACTGACCTCTATCCTACAGCTCTGTTTACATTGGTGCTACTGACCTCTATCCTACAGCTCTGTTTACATTGGAGCTACTGACCTCTATCCTACAGCTCTGTTTACATTGGAGCTACTGACCTCTGTCCTACAGCTCTGTTTACATTGGAGCTACTGACCTCTATCCTACAGCTCTGCTTACATTGGAGCTACTGACCTCTATCCTACAGCTCTGTTTACATTGGTGCTACTGACCTCTATCCTACAGCTCTGTTTACATTGGAGCTACTGACCTCTATCCTACAGCTCTGTTTACATTGGAGCTACTGACCTCTATCCTACAGCACTGTTTACATTGGAGCTACTGACCTCTATCCTACAGCACTGTTTACATTGGTGCTACTGACCTCTATCCTACAGCTCTGTTTACATTGGCGCTACTGACCTCTATCCTACAGCTCTGTTTACATTGGTGCTACTGACCTCTATCCTACAGCTCTGTTTACATTGGTGCTACTGACCTCTATCCTACAGCTCTGTTTACATTGGTGCTACTGACCTCTATCCTACAGCCCTGTTTACATTGGTGCTACTGACCTCTATCCTACAGCTCTGTTTACATTGGAGCTACTGACCTCTATCCTACAGCTCTGTTTACATTGGAGCTACTGACCTCTATCCTACAGCTCTGTTTACATTGGTGCTACTGACCTCTATCCTACAGCTCTGTTTACATTGGTGCTACTGACCTCTATCCTACAGCTCTGTTTACATTGGTGCTACTGACCTCTATCCTACAGCTCTGTTTACATTGGAGCTACTGACCTCTATCCTACAGCTCTGTTTACATTGGAGCTACTGACCTCTATCCTACAGCTCTGTTTACATTGGTGCTACTGACCTCTATCCTACAGCTCTGTTTACATTGGTGCTACTGACCTCTAGCCTACAGCTCTGTTTACATTGGAGCTACTGACCTCTATCCTACAGCTCTGTTTACATTGGTGCTACTGACCTCTATCCTACAGCTCTGTTTACATTGGAGCTACTGACCTCTATCCTACAGCTCTGTTTACATTGGAGCTACTGACCTCTATCCTACAGCTCTGTTTACATTGGTGCTACTGACCTCTATCCTACAGCTCTGTTTACATTGGTGCTACTGACCTCTATCCTACAGCTCTGTTTACATTGGAGCTACTGACCTCTATCCTACAGCTCTCTTTACATTGGAGCTACTGACCTATATCCTACAGCTCTGTTTACATTGGTGCTACTGACCTCTATCCTACAGCTCTTTTTACATTGGTGCTACTGACCTCTAGCCTACAGCTCTGTTTACATTGGTGCTACTGACCTCTAGCCTACAGCTCTGTTTACATTGGTGCTACTGACCTCTAGCCTACAGCTCTGTTTACATTGGTGCTACTGACCTCTATCCTACAGCTCTGTTTACATTGGTGCTACTGACCTCTAGCCTACAGCTCTGTTTACATTGGTGCTACTGACCTCTATCCTACAGCTCTGTTTACATTGGTGCTACTGACCTCTATCCTACAGCTCTGTTTACATTGGAGCTACTGACCTCTATCCTACAGCTCTGTTTACATTGGTGCTACTGACCTCTATCCTACAGCTCTGTTTACATTGGTGCTACTGACCTCTAGCCTACAGCTCTGTTTACATTGGTGCTACTGACCTCTATCCTACAGCTCTGTTTACATTGGAGCTACTGACCTCTAGCCTACAGCTCTGTTTACATTGGAGCTACTGACCTCTATCCTACAGCTCTGTTTACATTGGTGCTACTGACCTCTATCCTACAGCTCTGTTTACATTGGTGCTACTGACCTCTATCCTACAGCTCTGTTTACATTGGTGCTTTGTGTTGCCCTTTTAGAAACTGCACACAGGCACAAAGTGAGTTGGGGAACACAAAACAATAAGCCTCTACAGGGAATGCTGATGCTGCAGTAAAGATGTCAGACATACTTTAGTCTATCTGTTGTAATGAAGGAGCCCTAAAGTTATTTTTTGAATTCATTTTAATAGAAGATTGATTTTTGGACTGATGGTTTTGTAGAATGCATAAAAAATATTTCAAACAAAATAATCAATATTTGATTCTGATTTTTTCACTTCAAATGAGGCAATAGCATTTACTCCCGTACCAGTATTTAGAGTGTATATATTTCATATACACACACACACACACACACACACACACACACACACACACACACACACACACACACACACACACACACACACACACACACACACACACACACACACACACACACACACACACACACACACACACACACACACAACACACACACACACACACACACACACACACACACACACACACACACACACACACACACAAACAAAACATCATAAATGAGCCATGCAATGCCTATTTGCCTGAACTAAAGTCGACCCCCCTTCTCTGCTGCCCCGGGGGAGGTTACCATAATGACAGGCTCTCAGACATATGGAGAAGAGCGAGGGTAGCACAGGGGAGCAGGGAGGTGGGGCAGCAGGCCGAGGAGAGAGGAGAGGAGAGAGGAGGGGAACAGGGAAGTGGGGCGGCGGGCAGAGGAGAGAGGAGAGGAGAGAGGAGGGGAACAGGGAGATGGGGCGGCGGGCAGAGGAAAGAGGAGAGGAGAGAGGAGGGGAACAGGGAGGTGGGGCGGCGGGCAGAGGAAAGAGGAGAGGAGAGAGGAGGGGAACAGGGAAGTGGGTCGGCGGGCAGAGGAAAGAGGAGAGGAGAGAGGAGGGGAACAGGGAAGTGGGTCGGCGGGCAGAGGAAAGAGGAGAGGAGAGAGGAGGGGAACAGGGAGGTGGGGCGGCGGGCAGAGGAAAGAGGAGAGAGGAGGGGAACAGAGAGGGGGAGGGGGGCGGCGGGCAGAGGAAAGAGGAGAGGAGAGAGGAGGGGAACAGGGAAGTGGGGCGGCGGGCAGAGGAGAGAGGAGAGGAGAGAGGAGGGGAACAGGGAGGTGGGGGCGGCGGGCAGAGGAAAGAGGAGAGGAGAGAGGAGGGGAGCAGGGAGGTAGGGCGGCGGGCAGAGGAGAGAGGAGGGGAGCAGGGAGGTGGGGCTGCGGGCAGAGGAGAGTGGAGTGGAGCAGGGAGGTGGGGCGGTGGACCAAGAAGAGAGGAGGGGAGCAGGGAGGTGGGGCTGCGGGCTGCGGGCAGAGGAGAGAGGAGGGGAGCAGGGAGGTGGGGCGGCGGCCAGAGGAGAGAGGAGGGGAGAGGAGGTGGGGCGGCGTCCAGAGGAGAGAGGAGGGGAGCAGGGAGGTGGGGCGGCGGGCAGAGGAGAGAGGAGGGGAGCAAGGAGTTGGGGCAGCGGCCAGAGGAGAGAGGAGGGGAGCAAGGAGGTGGGGCGGTGGCCAGAGGAGAGAGGAGGGGAGCAAGGAGGTGGGGCGGTGGCCAGAGGAGAGATGAGCAGGGAGGTGGGGCAGCAGGCATATGAGAGAGGAGGGGAGCAGGGAGGTGGGGCTGCGGGCTGTGGGCAGAGGAGAGAGGAGGGGAGAAGGGAGGTGGGAGGTGGGGCGACGGCCAGAGGAGAGAGGAGGGGAGCAAGGAGGTGGGGCGGCGTCCAGAGGAGAGAGGAGGGGAGCAAGGAGGTGGGGCGGCGGGCAGAGGAGAGAGGAGGGGAGCAAGGAGTTGGGGCGGCGGCCAGAGGAGAGAGGAGGAGAGCAAGGAGGTGGGGCGGTGGCCAGAGGAGAGAGGAGGGGAGCAAGGAGGTGGGGCGGCGGCCAGAGGAGAGATGAGCAGGGAGGTGGGGCAGCAGGCATATGAGAGAGGAGGGGAGCAGGGAGGTGGGGCGGTGGCCAGAGGAGAGAGGAGAGGAGCAGGGAGGTGGGGCAGCAGGCATATGAGAGAGGAGGGGAGCAGGGAGGTGGGGCGGTGGCCAGAGGAGAGAGGAGGGGAGCAGGGAGGTGGGGCAGCAGGCATATGAGAGAGGAGGGGAGCAGGGAGGTGGGGCGGTGGCCAGAGGAGAGAGGAGGGGAGCAAGGAGGTGGGGCGGCGGCCAGAGGAGAGAGGAGCAGGGAGGTGGGGCAGCAGGCATATGAGAGAGGAGGGGAGCAGGGAGGTGGGGCGGTGGCCAGAGGAGAGAGGAGGGGAGCAGGGAGGTGGGGCGGTGGGCAGAGGAGAGAGGAGGGGAGCAAGGAGGTGGGGCGGCGGCCAGAGGAGAGAGGAGCAGGGAGGTGGGGCAGCAGGCATATGAGAGAGGAGGGGAGCAGGGAGGTGGGGCGGTGGCCAGAGGAGAGAGGAGGGGAGCAGGGAGGTGGGGCAGCAGGCATATGAGAGAGGAGGGGAGCAGGGAGGTGGGGCGGTGGCCAGAGGAGAGAGGAGGGGAGCAAGGAGGTGGGGCGGCGGCCAGAGGAGAGAGGAGCAGGGAGGTGGGGCAGCAGGCATATGAGAGAGGAGGGGAGCAGGGAGGTGGGGCGGTGGCCAGAGGAGAGAGGAGGGGAGCAGGGAGGTGGGGCGGTGGGCAGAGGAGAGAGGAGGGGAGCAAGGAGGTGGGGCGGCGGCCAGAGATGAGAGGAGCAGGGAGGTGGGGCAGCAGGCATATGAGAGAGGAGGGGAGCAGGGAGGTGGGGCGGTGGCCAGAGGAGAGAGGAGGGGAGCAGGGAGGTGGGGCAGCAGGCATATGAGAGAGGAGGGGAGCAGGGAGGTGGGGCGGTGGCCAGAGGAGAGAGGAGGGGAGCAGGGAGGTGGGGCGGTGGGCAGAGGAGAGAGGAGGGGAGCAAGGAGGGGGGCGGCGGCCAGAGGAGAGAGGAGCAGGGAGGGGGCAGCAGGCATATGAGAGAGGAGGGGAGCAGGGAGGTGGGGCGGTGGCCAGAGGAGAGAGGAGGGGAGCAGGGAGGTGGGGCAGCAGGCATATGAGAGAGGAGGGGAGCAGGGAGGGGGCAGTGGCCAGAGGAGAGAGGAGGGGAGCAAGGAGGTGGGGCGGCGGCCAGAGGAGAGAGGAGCAGGGAGGTGGGGCAGCAGGCATATGAGAGAGGAGGGGAGCAGGGAGGTGGGGCGGTGGCCAGAGGAGAGAGGAGGGGAGCAGGGAGGTGGGGCGGTGGCCAGAGGAGAGAGGAGGGGAGCAGGGAGGTGGGGCGGTGGACCAAGAAGAGAGGAGGGGAGCAGGGAGGTGGGGCGGCGGGCAGAGGAGAGAGGAGGGGAGGAGAAGAGAAGGGGTGGGTGCGGTTCGAGGACATTTTCTTTCAGATATGTCTTTGTGCCTCCTCTGTGAATCATCCGTGCGTGCTGAATAGGAGCCCAGTTCATGAACCTTTCTCAATCAGGTCTGTGCCAGGCGTCAGCCACTATTTTTGTTTCTTTTTCACAGAGCAGAGAAAAGAAAAGTGATTTCCGTACAATCACGCCCCTGAACCTACGTTTTCCTGAGGAGACATAACAACACTACAATTATATGGACAAAATGTTTACACATGCAGTATTGTTTGAAACATTATACACATTTCATAGTCCTTGGCTGCTTTTTAAACTAACATGTCTAAATGTTGAGATATTTTGTCATATACTCTAGGATAAGGATCAAATTCACACAGATTAGGCAGATGAGTGGTACAGAGGCGTGAGACGGACTGTGGCACTGGATGACTATAAAAATGTATTTTCATCAGTCCCTTTATGAAAAGAGGGTCAATCAAACCTCAGGCCTCTTTCTCTCCTACTGCCTCCTCACTCCCCTCACACCATTCTTCTCTTCCCTCTCTCCTTCCTTCCCTCTCTCTCTCTTTCTCAATTCAAAAACGATTATAAATTAATAGTAAATATTGCACTAAAAAAGATAAAGACATTTCACGTGTTATATTATCTATGTACAGTGTTTTAGCAGTGTACAAATAGTTGTAGTATGAATAGTGGGGGAAGATAAATAAACAGAGAAATATTGGTGGTATTTGAATGTTGTTTGCGTTCCACTGGTTGCCTTGTTTCACAGAGATGCTGGCCCATGTTGACTCCAATGTTTCCCACAGTTTCAATTTGTCTGGATGTCCTTTTGGTGGTGGACCACTCTTGAAACACAGAGGAAACTGTTGAGCATGAATACCCCAGCAGTGTTGCCTGACACCTACTACCATACCCTGTTCAAAGGCACTTCAATCTTTTGTCTTGCCCATTCACCCTCAATGTACACTCAACCCTCAGTGTACACTCAACACTCAATGTACACTCAACACTTAGGGTACATTCAACACTCAGTGTACACTCAACCCTCAGTGTACACTCAACACTCAATGTACACTCAACACTCAGGGTACATTCAACACTCAGTGTACACTCAACACTCAATGTACACTCAACACTCAGTGTACATTCAACACTCAGTGTACACTCAACACTCAATGTACACTCAATACTCAGTGTACATTCAACACTCAGTGTACACTCAATCCTCAGTGTACACTCAGTGTACACTCAACCCTCAATGTACACTCAACCCTCAATGTACACTCAACCATCAATGTACACTCAACCATCAATGTACACTCAACCATCAATGTACACTCAACCCTCAATGTACACTCAACCATCAATGTACACTCAACCATCAATGTACACTCAACCCTCAATGTACACTCAACCCTCAATGTACACTCAACCCTCAATGTACACTCAACCCTCAATGTACACTCAACCCTCAATGTACACTCAACCATCAATGCACACTCAACCCTCAATGTACACTCAACTCTCAATGTACACTCAACCCTCAGTGTATGTGTCTAAAAGGTGGTCATACATTTGGCAGGAGGTTAGGAAGTGCAGGTCAGTTTCCACCTCATTTTGTGGGCAGTGTGCACATAGCCTGTCTTCTCTTGAGAGCCATGTCTGCCTATGGTGGACTCTATCAACAGCAAGGCTATGCTCACTGAGTCTGTACATATTTAAGGATTTTCTTAATTTTGGGTCAGTCACAGTGGTCAGGTAATTTGCCGCTGTGTACTCTCTGTTTAGAGCCAGATAGCATAACAATTTGCTCAGTATTATTTTTTATATATTTATTCAGTGTGTCAAATAGTTATCTTTTTCTTACTCATGATTGGGTCTAATTGTGTTGCTGTCCTAGGGCTCTGTTGGGTCTGTTTGTGTTTGTGAAATGGCTGAGAGGACTCTTCTCTAAGTTAATCTCTCTGTAGGTGAGGGCTTTGTGATGGAATGTGTGAGCAGCGCCGCCTTTTAGATGGTTGTCGAATGTCACAGCTCTTTTCTGGATTTTGACATCTAGCGGCTATAGTCCTAATTCTGCTCTGCATGCATTGTTTTGGGAGTTTGCATTGGACACAAAGTATATTTTTACAGAAATCTGTATGTGGAGCCTCAATCGGATGTTTGTCCCATTTTGTGAATTATTGGTTGGTGAGTGAACCCAGACTTCACAACCAAAGAGGGAAATGGGTCCTTTAACTGATTGCAGTATTTTTAGCCAGATTCTCTATCTCTCTCTATGAGTGACTGACCCTCAGGGCTGGGGAGGTCAAGTGATACAAGGTCATTGGCAGGTCATCTCCTCTGACTGGCTGACTTCTAAAAGCACTTCTGGCAGCAGCCAATCACGTCCCTCTCGCTCTGACTCCCCTTCCACACACACACACACACACACGCACACACACGCACACGCGCAAGCACACTCACATACAGAAACACACACCCACACACACATGCGCACCCTTACCAATCTCCCCCACAGCTCCACACTCCGCTCTTGTCACGTGACGATGGTGAGGCGGGTGTCAGTGATTGGATGATGGATGATGCTTTTAGTACCTGTTTAGAATGAAGCTGTCTACATAGCACTGTAATTACCCACTCCCAGGCAGCAGCTGCCCAACATCATTTCTGTTTTCTGACCTGATCTAGTGCAGAGTAAGATGGCTTCCTTCAGGTAGTGGGTGTGTGTACAGTTACAGTTAGTAAAGATATAGTGTGTGTGTGTGTCTACAGTATGTGTGGATGAAAATAGGGGTGTGTGTCTACAGTATGTGTGGATGAAAATAGGGGTGTGTGTCTACAGTATGTGTGGAGGAAGATAGGGGTGTGTCTACAGTATGTGTAGATGAAGATAGGGGTGTCTACAGTATGTGTGGATGAAGATAGGGGTGTGTACAGTATGTGTGGATGAAGATAGGGGTGTGTAAAGTATGTGTAGATGAAGATATGGCTGTGTACAGTATGTGTGGATGAAAATAGGGGTGTGTGTCTACAGTATGTGTGGATGAAAATAGGGGTGTGTCTACAGTATGTGTGGATGAAAATAGGGGTGTGTGTCTACAGTATGTGTGGATGATAATAGGGGTGTGTGTCTACAGTATGTGTGGATGAAAATAGGGGTGTGTGTCTACAGTATGTGTGGATGAAAATAGGGGTGTGTCTACAGTATGTGTGGATGAAAATAGGGGTGTGTGTCTACAGTATGTGTGGATGATAATAGGGGTGTGTGTCTACAGTATGTGTGGATGAAAATAGGGGTGTGTGTCTACAGTATGTGTGGAGGAAGATAGGGGTGTGTCTACAGTATGTGTAGATGAAGATAGGGGTGTCTACAGTATGTGTGGATGAAGATAGGGGTGTGTACAGTATGTGTTGATGAAGATAGGGGTGTCTACAGTATGTGTGGATGCAGATGCAAATTTCCGGTAGCTTTCTCAAATGTGTAGGTATTTCAGAAATCCTGGTGAAGGATTTCAGATGTTCTGCCTATTCCCACCTGATTCTAGGAATCTTCCTTCCTGGATTTCTGGAAAAACCTTGGTAATTTGGGAAAGTTACCAGTATTTTGCAACCCTAGTGTGTGTACAGTATGTGGGAAGCTGTGTTTGTATTCTGGATTTGGGTGAAGCTGTGTTTGTGTTCTGGACTTGGGTGAAGCTGTGTTTGTGTTCTGGACTTGGGTGAAGCTGTGTTTGTGTTCTGGACTTGGGTGACGCTGTGTTTGTGTTCTGGATTTGGGTGAAGCTGTGTTTGTGTTCTGGATTTGGGTGAAGCTGTGTTTGTGTTCTGGACTTGGGTGAAGCTGTGTTTGTGTTCTGGACTTGGGTGAAGCTGTGTTTGTGTTCTGGACTTGGGTGAAGCTGTGTTTGTGTTCTGGACTTGGGTGAAGCTGTGTTGGTGTTCTGGACTTGGGTGAAGCTGTGTATGTGTACTGGATTTGTGTCACGGCCGTTGCTGGAAGAAGACCAAAGTGCAGCGTGGTGAGCATACATTTTCCTTTTTATTTCAAAATGTCGCCAACAAAACAACAAACGAAAAAACAACTGTGAAGCTTACAGGGCATTAATGCCACAAACAAAGTTAACTACCCACAACGAAAGGAGGGAAAAAGGGCTACCTAAGTATGGTTCCCAATCAGAGACAACGATAGACAGCTGTCCCTGATTGAGAACCATACCCGGCCAAAACATAGACAAACAAAATCATAGAAAACAAAACATAGAATGCCCACCCCAAATCACACCCTGACCAAACCAAATAGAGACATAAAAAGGCTCTAAGGTCAGGGCGTGACAGTATCCCCCCTAAGGTGCGGACTCCGGTCGCAAAACCTGAACCTATAGGGGAGGGTCTGGGTGGGCATCTATCCGCGGTGGCGGCTCAGGTGCGGGAAGCAGACCCCGCTCCACCACTGGCTCACCCCACTTTGGTGGCACATCTGGTGCAGGGACCCTCATCGCCGACCCCAGACTGGAGACTGTCGCCGCTGGAGGCTCCTCACTGGAGGCTTCGTGCCATGGATCATCACTGGAGACTTCGTGCCATGGATCATCACTGGAGGCTTCTTGCCATGGATCATCACTGGAGGCTTCTTGCCATGGATCATCACTGGAGGCTTCTTCCTGGGCACAGGCACAGTTCTCACCAGGCTGGAGAGACACACAGGAGGCCTGGTGCGTGGGGCGGGCATTGGATACACTGGGCCGTGAAGGCGCACTGGCGGTCTCGAGCACAGAGCTGGCACAACCCGTTCAGGCTGGATGCCCACTTCCACCCGGCAAATGCGGGACGCTGGCACAGAGCACACCGGCCTGTGAATGCTCACTCGAGACACCGTGCACATCACCCCATAACACGGTGCCTGACCAGTCAATGCTCCCCACGGTAAGCATGGGGAGTTGGCTCAGGTCTAAACTCTGACTCCGCCAATCTCCCCGTGTGCCCACCCCAAAAATTTGGGGGCTGCCTCTCGTGCCTGCTTCGCTGACTTGCCTCCTCATATCGCCGCCGCTCCGCCTTAGCCATCTCCTTCTCCTCCCTCGGACGGCGATACTCCCCGGCCTGCGTCCAGGGTCCCTTTCCATCCAGGATTTCTTCCCATGTCCAGGAGTCCTCTTTACCACGCTGGTCTTGGACGTAGGCCGGGGACGTTGGTCCTTTGGTGGTGGGTAGTTCTGTCACAGCCGTTGCTGGAAGAAGACCAAGGTGCAGCGTGGTGAGCATACATTTTCCTTTTTATTTCAAAATGTCGCCAACAAAACAACAAACAAAAAAACAACCGTGAAGCTTACAGGGCATTAATGCCACAAACAAAGTCAACTACCCACAACGAAAGGAGGGAAAAAGGGCTACCTAAGTATGGTTCCCAATCAGAGACAACGATAGACAGCTGCCCCTGATTGAGAACCATACACGGCCAAAACACAGAAACACAAAATCATAGAAAGCAAGTATGAACATTTCACTATGTACTGCATAGATACAGTCGTGCCAACGGGACCTGCGCCATAACGATGACAATGAAACATACATAAGCAGCTCCTCGTTTGACCTATGGAAGGATCATAAATTGCCCGTCCATAAATCCTAAATGAAGTAGCGTTTCAGCTCTGTTTTGGCCTGGACTTCCAGCCCCAGCTGACTTGCCTGTCTCTCAGAGATGGACAGTATTTCTGTTACATGTATTTGAAATAAGTATTTGAATTACTTCTGAGTTTTTTGTATTACATTGGGCTGAACTACACGCCAATGTATTTTGCAAGAAGATGCTTTTGAAAGCTTTCATTTGTATTTTGAAAAGACAAAATACTTTTCTATACCATTTCTTTATAGCGGTTGACAATTGTGTGGCACCATGCATTTCACCATGCATTAGTATCAAATGTCTGGTGGCACTATGGAGTGATAAGAGCATCTGCTAAATGAGCTAAATATACATGTATATGTGATAATGAACAATTGCAAAGCATTCTATGTATTACTCTAATGAGCTGCTCGCCGAAACCAGGCCAATGACAGAACCTAATGTGCTTTGTAGTTGTTCATTATCACATATACACTGTGTGTATAAAACGTTAGGAAAATCTGCTCTTTCCATGAAATAGACTGACCAGGTGAATCCAGGTGAAACTATGATCCCTTATTGAAGTCACCTGTTAAATCCACTTCAGTCAGTGTAGATGAAGGGGAGGAGACAGGTTAAATATACAGAGTGACAGTGCATTCAGCCAAGGCAGATAAACAACAACATATCACAGTCAGAGCAAGTAAAACGTTTCTGTAAGAGTTACTGAGAATGTTGTTGCTGTTCAGCCAGCTACTTACAAGTTTATTTTTATATTTTTGTATACAAAATACATGTATTTTAATTAACTACAATAACTTGCAAAATTATCTAACATTTTATTTTGATACATGGTTTTTAGGTTATTTGTAGTTGTATTTTGTAATTGTAATTTGTAATTTATGCCCATCCCTGCTCTCTCTCTACACAGACACAGTGCCAAGCAGCGGGTATCAGTGTTGTGTATGAGCACCTTTCATCCAGAGCGCGGTTCTCACATAACTCAGTCTCCAAGCCTTTATCTCCGCCTCATAAATAACCAGGCCATCGGATGATAATGTCCACTTAATGCTTAGTCAATAAACTCCAGAGTAAGAGGAGGTCTTTTCTCTCCCCACTCTATCCTCTGTACAGAAATATAAACAGTGCTGCTGTTAGATGAATGTGGTGGGCAGGGCCTGGTTTCGTCTGGACAAAGACTAGGAGTGTATAGGCCCTGGTGATACTGTGTGCTTGTGTGTGTGTGTGTGTGTGTGTGTGTGTGTGTGTGTGTGTGTGTGTGTGTGTGTGTGTGTGTGTGTGTGTGTGTGTGTGTGTGTGTGTGTGTGTGTGTGTGCGTGCGTGTGCAGCTACTGTATAATACTACTGATGGCTGGGCTGCAGGTGTTTATGGGAGATAGCAGGGGAAGGTAATGAGGGGATGAGCGAGAGGAGTGAAAAGGGGACGATTGGATAACCTTGACTGATCACCTGAGAGAGAGATAGACAGCACACACTAATGTTATAATTAGTTAACCCCTTGGTGCCACACACTAACCCCTTGGTCCTATCACTGATTATGTAGCACATTCTCCTCTGACCCATTTGGAAAACCGATGATCAACATTTGGGGGCATCTCAAATAGACTTGTCTTGCTCTTATATAATCTCAATCAATAGATGGATCTGTCAAAGATACCTTAGAATGCATTGGTGAAAGCAACGAGTGGATGAAATAGATGAAAGATGATCTTAGTGCGATGATGCTTTTGGGAAACCCAACCCTGATTGACAGACTGACCAGACAGACAAGCCAGAGAGACAGGCCAGACAGACAGGCAGGCCAGATTGGCAGAGAGACCAGAGCCACCAGATAGATAGAAAGACAGACAGGCCAGATAAACACAGACAGACAGGCCAGACAGCGATGGTTCTGGACTGAATGAGAGGATTTATTGTGATCCATGAGCAATCACTCTGGGTGCAGCTGGGCTTGGAGCAGCAGCTGGGTACAATGGGGAACACTGGGAAGGAGTGTGTGTGTGTGTGTGTGGGGGGGGTATATGATGTAGTGTGGACATTCAGTCTGCCAGGTGAAGGGGGGTTGCAATATGATGAGGCACAAGAGGTCACACTGTTCCGACCCATAACTAGCCTACGGATATTGTTGCACTTGCTTTGTCTAGGGTTCCTAGGCCTAGTTACATGGTCTGTAACCTGAATGAATGTGTTCATTTATGTGAGAAATCAGTGTAAATACACCTAGGTGTTGAATGTGCATGTGCCCAGAGAGACAGCAACCTTACCTTGGTCGAGGGCCAGCTCTGTCTCTCTTGAACTCTTGGTCGGCCAGTCCAAGCGTATAATTATTTGTTCGGATGGTGACGAAACATAAATATGTACAAAAAGGAAAAATACCAAAAGCCTGCTCCCCCAAAAATACATCCTAACACTAACCTTCCCCCCATATCATAACAATACTGATGGACAGGGCATTGAATATGATTAAAGTGGAACTGACAGCATTTGAACTACTTTGTAGATATGAAACACACACAAAGTCATAGTATTAGTAAAAAATATACAATTCCCAGTTTATGCTACAAAACCAACTTTATAAGAGGTTTTAAGAATTGGTTCTATTTGACTCAACATTTCATGATGTACAATACAAGGTATTGTTGGCAGAATAGATGGATGCAGTTCAATGCATGATTAATATAATTCACCAATACATTTCTTGGAAGTCCAAATAATATTGCTATCAGGTTGTCCATCACAGCTGGCCTGGTACATTGTTTGCTACCTTCATTCGGATGGACGGTTTCAGTTTCAACAGCTCAAAATTTTGGACAAAAACAGATGAATGTAGGCTGGGAATGTCAATACAATCAAACTAGCCAGGGCAATGATCACAATTCAGTCATAACATGGCTAATAGGATAGCGTATCTATTTAGGTAGCATGCTAAAAACACAGAGCATAATGGTAGCTAGCTGACACCTGCATCTCTAGCTGTGTATAGTCACCAAAAGATGATATGAGGGGAAAAAGTCAGTCACTCACCCACTCCTCCAAATGACGTTCGCCTAACGTTCGGCTAATATAAAATATATTTGGATTTGTTTAACACTTTTTTGGTTACTACATGATTCCATATGTGCTATTTCATAGTTTTGATGTTTTCACTATTTTTCTGCAAAGTAGAAAATAGTAAAAATAAAGAAAAACCTTTGAATGAGTAGGTGTTCTAAAACTTTTTACCGGTGGTGTAGCTAGCTGGCAAGCTAGTCAAATTTAAAATTTAGCCAGTTAGCTTTGGGTGCTTGGTTGGGACAAGCATGCATTGTTGGCAGGGAAGCTGCAGAAGGATGATGAGGCTACAATTCTCCATCATTTATCAGGGAAATGTTGATGGCCAACTAACTGAAACAGTTTGAGAGGGTTTATCTGTTTTCCTGCTTAGGATTTGAGCTCATCTTTCCCTGGCTAACTTTAGTTGTTGATCTTTTATGGTTGTTTGATCAATAGGACTTTACAGTTCCCAAATGTTAGAGGACTCTGGTGGAGTTTACATATTTGCAGACATCCATTCAGGTGTATTTTGTGGCTTTTGGTGAATGCGTTCTAATGATCTGAAGTTTTGCTGTTACAATGATGAATGTGAATGGTGACAGGCCTGTTTGGCAAATAAAGGCCTACTGTAGCTCTGAAGTGCTATGGAACACTGGTCTGCATAGAAACGGGTCCTGGACAAAACAGATGTTTTTATTGGGTTTTATTTACTACAGTTAATTATCCAAACACACTTTCCCTATCGAATTTTCACAAATGCCTTGGTTTAAGTAATGCCCAAACATTATAAGAATTTATGAAGATATTTAAGTGTCATATTCTTCCTGAAAAGATTTTAAAAAGATTTAATCTTGCTAAATTGCTGTCAGTTCCACTTTAAGGCATTGAGACTACTGAATGGGATTCTTGTCTCTTGATCAGATAGCCATTTAATTTCCTGTAAATGTGCAAAATATCAACCGTTCAGAAATACTTGTGCCGTTTACAAGGACTCTTTTAAGGAGTACAATGTCAAAGTACAAAGTGTCAATACACTGACTGCATTACAAGGACGGCCCAGGTGAAAGACAGAGAGATGTAGAGGGCGTAAGGAGGGGGCAGTTTTGGGAGAAGGAGGGTATAAACTGGTAGGCATTTGTTGAGGTGTTCCAAACTCAGACACACACACACCGACAGACAGACAGACAGACAGCCACACAGACAGACAGACAGACAGACACACAGACAGACACACAGACAGACACACAGACAGACACACAGACAGACACACAGACAGACAGACACACAGACACAATGCGGCAAATGAATCTCCTTGGGTAATGAAGACAGAAGCATTCTGAAATTAGGGGGGACATTAACTGGGCTATCAATAAATAAAACACTAATCAGGAAAAAAGAACAGGAGGAGAAGACAGGGAGAGAATATCAATGGCAGGCCCGTTCAGTCACATCTGCATTCAGACAGCGATTCAAACGTGACCTCCAAATGGCACACTATCCCCTATAAAGTGCACTACTTTTAACCAGTGCCTATAAGGTTTTGGTCAAAAGCAGTGCACTTTATAGGGAATAGGGTTTCATTTGGAACATACAGAGAGCTCTGCTGGCGAGGGGCTGGTCCTCATTAAGGCTTCACCAATCACGTTGCCTCATTGGTTTCATCACCACCTCCCTCCCTCCCTCCGCCCCCGCCCCCGCCCCAGCAGTGAGTGTGCCCACTCTTTGACTGTGCAGTGAACCCATTGTCTTCCCCTCCCAGCACAGCTCAGACCTTCTCTACTCCACCTCTCCTTCTCCTTCTCTTCTCCCCCAGCCTATCTGCTGTGCCCTGAGTGTGCCGCTGTGCTTTGTGACTTCACGATGATTGATTGTGGTGGGGGTTCTCTCATCGCTTGATAAGAGAGAGAGAGACAGAAACAGAGAGAGAGAGAAATAGAGAGAGCGAGAGAGAGACAGAAAGAGAGAGACCGACCCAGAGAGAGACAGAGACAGAGGGAGACAGAGAGTGAGAGAGAGACAGAGAGAGACAGAGAAAATGGAGGGATAAATAAAATTAGGAAATAGAGGAGAGATTGGGTAAAGCATTGGGGAAAACAGACAGAGAGAGCCTGAGAGGTGGAAGAAGAATGGAGGTGTGTGTATGTGTGTATGTAAGGTTTAATGCATGACCAGCAGGGGGGACATTACATTCCTGGCATGGTGCGACCTGGCTTGCCGATGGGGCCCATACCACTGACCGCTCCTTGTCTCTCCCTCTCTGCTCCCTCCTCCTCTTTTCGTCCTCCTCTCTTCCCAAGAGGATAATAAAGACAGATGACATCGAGGCCTTGCCATCCGGCTTCCCATTCTCCTCTCCACACTGCACTGCGCATGCAGGCACACACACGTACAGCCAGCCATTTGTAGTCATCATTCATGCCAGTTCTCCCCCTCCCCGCTCTAACTCTGCTTTAATAACCATAGCGACCATCCATCAGCGTATTGACGTGTGTGACAGGTGCTGCGGATCACACCAACTCCCCGCCCTGTACTCACACACCGCCAGGGTCACCGGCAGGTCAACACAGTCAATAATCACACACACGCACACCACTGGCTGTCACCTTGGAGGTGTGTACATGCTCTGCATATTTACATACTTCACTAAACACGTCGTGATGGTCATTGACTGAGCCGATTAGGAGGCACAACCATGCTGCATGCACATGCTGCACTTCTAATACTGTACAGTGTACACATACTGTCGGTGCTCGTTAGGTGTGTGGATATTGCAAATGTAAACATGGGATCACTTTGAGTTATTACTTTATCACTATTAATAACTACAAATTCATGTTTCGAGCTAAACTATACTGTTACGGTTCTCTCTGTGATTTCCACCTCTTCAGACGCAAAATATGTTCCGTTGTCCTCCACAGAACAGCTTGTTGGCTTCTGCTACGCCATGTTCCGTTGTCCTCCACAGAACAGCTTGTTGGATTCTCTGTCCTCCACAGAACAGCTTGTTGGCTTCTTACGCCATGTTGTCCTCCACAGAACAGCTTGATTCTGCTACGCCACGTTCCGTTGTCCTCCACAGAACAGCTTGTTGGATTCTGCTACGCCACGTTCCGTTGTCCTCCACAGAACAGCTTGTTGGATTCTGCTACGCCATGTTCCGTTGTCCTCCACAGAACAGCTTGTTGGATTCTGCTACGCCACGTTCCGTTGTCCTCCACAGAACAGCTTGTTGGATTCTGCTACGCCACGTTCCGTTGTCCTCCACAGAACAGCTTGTTGGATTCTGCTACGCCATGTTCCGTTGTCCTCCACAGAACAGCTTGTTGGCTTCTGCTATGCCACGTTCCGTTGTCCTCCACAGAACAGCTTGTTGGCTTCTGCTACGCCATGTTCCATTGTCCTCCACAGAACAGCTTGTTGGATTCTGCTATGCCACGTTCCGTTGTCCTCCACAGAACAGCTTGTTGGATTCTGCTATGCCACGTTCCGTTGTCCTCCACAGAACAGCTTGTTGGATTCTGCTACGCCACGTTCCGTTGTCCTCCACAGAACAGCTTGTTGGATTCTGCTACGCCACGTCCTCCACAGAACACGTTGCCGTTGTCCTCCACAGAACAGCTTGTTGGATTCTGCTACGCCACGTTCCACAGAACAGCCGTTGTCCTCCACAGAACAGCTTGTTGGATTCTGCTACGCCACGTTCCGTTGTCCTCCACAGAACAGCTTGTTGGATTCTGCTCCACAGAACAGCCACGTTGCCCGTTGTCCTCCACAGAACAGCTTGTTGGATTCTGCTACGCCACGTTCCGTTGTCCTCCACAGAACAGCTTGTTGGATTTTGCTACGCCATGTTCCGTTGTCCTCCACAGAACAGCTTGTTGGATTCTGCTACGCCACGTTCCGTTGTCCTCCACAGAACAGCTTGTTGGATTCTGCTACGCCACGTTCCGTTGTCCTCCACAGAACAGCTTGTTGGATTCTGCTCCACAGCCACGTTCCGTTGTCCTCCACAGAACAGCTTGTTGGATTCTGCTATGCCACGTTCCGTTGTCCTCCACAGAACAGCTTGTTGGCTTCTGCTACGCCACGTTCCGTTGTCCTCCACAGAACAGCTTGTTGGCTTCTGCTACGCCATGTTCCGTTGTCCTCCACAGAACAGCTTGTTGGATTCTGCTACGCCACGTTCCTTCTTCATTTCAGTTTGACAGTGACATTTCTGTTGATTTGCTCTGTGCAGGAGCAAGGCATCTGGAGAGGCTGCTTTAACATTTTCTCCCATGTTTTCATTCGGACAATAATATGAATAGTGATTTGCACACCACAGTGACCAAGCCCTTGATGAACACTTGGATCTAAGGGAGACACACGGAAAGACACCTCTATGATGATTCATATCAATGACGCTAAGAGGGCAAGAACTCTCAGGGAGTCTATGATCATTGAATACAATACCTTAAAATACAATACTATAAAATACATTAAAATACAATACCATAAAATGCCATACCATAAAATACAATACAATAAAATACAATACCATAAAATAGAATACAATACAATAAAATACACTACCATAAAATACAATAGAATACAATAAAACACAATGTCATAAAGTATAATATAATACAATAAAATGCATTACAATGAAATATAATACAAATTCTTGTCATGTGGAAATCACCAATCATGACAAGAGATTACACAGCACTGCCTTAACAAACAACAGACTACAGCACAATACTACTGAGCAGGTAACAGTCAAACAACCAGTCTTATGGACTACACCAGGAGGAGCTGATTCTGCAGGTACAGATTATGTTTGGACCTGGCGAAATGTGGAAGCTAACCGTCCACTAGGGTCAACCTGACCATCTATTACCATCTAGTAGGCTTGCGGCTTGCTAGGGGCACTGTGGAGGGATGTGAATTTAAGCCCCATCCTCCGGCTCCAAGTGTTCCATCCCAGTGTTCGTTTTGTATGTTTATTATTTTAATCCTATACCAAGACTTAACCCTACACTTGGATTCTGGGGGTAGGCAGGGGTGTGGGTTCTGGCGGTAGACAGGGGTATGGGTTCTAGGGGATAGGCAGGGATGTGGGTTCTAGGGGGTAGGCAGGGGTGTGGGTTCTGGGGGGGTAGAAAGGGTGTGGGTTCTGGGGGGGGGTGTGGGTTCTTGGGGTAGGCAGGGATGTGGGTTCTAGGGGGTATTCAGGGGTGTGGGTTCTGGGGGTATGCAGGGGTGTGAGTTCTAGGGGGTAGGCAGGGGTGTGGGTTCTAGGGGGTAGGGTTCAGGGGGTAGGTGGGTTCTAGGGGGTATGCAGGGGTGTGGGTTCTGGGGGTAGGCAGGGGTGTGGGTTTCTAGGGGGTCATGGGTTCTGGGGGTATGGGGTGTGGGTTCTGGGGGTAGGGGGCAGGGGTGTGGGTTCTAGGGGGTATGCAGGGGTGTGGGTTCTGGGGGTAGGCAGGGGTGTGGGTTCTAGGGGGGGGTTCTGGGGGTGTGGGTGCTGGGTGTATGCAAGGGTGTGGGTTCTGGGGGTAGACAGGGATGTGGGTTCTAGGGGGGGTAGGTGTGGGGTGTGGGTGCTGGGGGTAGGGGGTAGGCAGGGGTGTGGGTTCTGGGGTAGGCAGGGGTGTGGGTGCTGGGGGTAGACAGGGGTGTGGGTTCTGGGGGTAGACAGGGGTGTGGGTGCTGTGGGTAGACAGGGGTGTGGGTTCTGGGGGTAGGCAGGGATGTGGGTGCTGATGGGGAGGCAGGAGTGCAGGTGTTGGCTGCTGGGTACGCTAATCCACAGCACAGGTCCCATCGGCAAGGATCATTGAGCTAATTAATAACGTGGCACCGAGAGGGATGACAGTCATTAAGGAGCCGCGCCACGGCTGTGTGTGTGTGTGTGTGTGTGTGTGTGTGTGTGTGTGTGTGTGTGTGTGTGTGTGTGTGTGTGTGTGTGTGTGTGTGTGTGTGTGTGTGTGTGTGTGAGAGAGAGAGAGGTGTGTGAGGTGTGTGTTTGTGTGTGTCTGTTTGTGAGTGAGAGAGAGAGAGGTGTGTGAGGTGTGTGTTTGTGTGTGTCTGTTTGTGAGTGAGAGAGAGAGTTGTGTGAGGTGTGTGTTTGTGTGTGTCTGTTTGTGTGTGAGAGAGAGAGGGAGGTAGGAAGGGAGGGGTGCAAAGCACTGCAGACACACACACACATAGAGACACAGCAAGATACACACACTCACACAGTCAGAAACATTTCAGCACACAACACCTCTGATGTATACTCTACTAAGAACCAACAGAGAACACAGACACAAACACACACATGCATGCACTCATGTGGACAGGACAGTATGGTACTGAACAAAAGGTCAGATAGAGCTGAAATAAATGAATCCCTCTCTCTCCTTCATTTACTGAGCTGAGACAGTGTCTGGTTGGACCAATAATACCAACATTGTTAACATAGACTATAGAACCAGAACATGAGTCCATAGGGGTTTTATTTTATAGATCCCATGACTCCCGGGAAAATTACTGTCACTGAGTGGACCATCCTGGTTAAATAAATGAAAGGAAATGAAATGAATGATGGGTCTATAAAACAGAGATTTTTCCAGCTCTGTGGTGGAGTGTACACACAGCTCAGGTCTTTTATACCCAGTAACACAGCCATATGTTACCAGCTACATATTGCCAATATTTACTGTACACTACTCTGAGAGCTGGAAGGGTAAGACTGAGCACTTCGGCTGCATTTACACAGGCAGCCCAAGTCTCATCTATTCTTCCACCAATTGGTCTTTTGTCCAATCACATCAGATCTTTTAACATCAGATCCTTTTCAGAGCTGATTTGATTGCTCAAAAGACCAAATAGTGAAAAAAAGATCTGAATTGGGCTGCCTGTGTAAACGCAGCCCATGTTGTTGGAGCATGTGTGATAGGCTGCTCCACTAATGAAAGGAAACTACAGGGGTAATTAGCAGAGCAAACAAGACACTCAACAACCTTCTTTTTTAGGCCCCAGTAGTCCACACAGCCTCCCTCTGACAGCACAGGGACAAACACACATGCACATGCTTTCTTACACACACAAACACACACACACACACACACACGAATAGACAGACACAGATGTGTGCACACAAACGCACACACACACACTCATGCACACACTGACGGGCTGTGGCTGAAGGTAATTGGGGAAGCTGGGAGCCTGAGACTAAATCAATGGCAACGACATACACACACAGGATGACTACTAGCCGTGATGTGTCGATGGACGTGCAGTGCGTTGTTTTGGCGCCCTGGGGACTCGACAAGATAATGTAACGGGTTTGACCTGCCGTTGTCAGGGCAACAGGGAACGGTGTTCGACTAGTGCAGCTCAACAACCTAGACACACACACACACACAAGACGGAATACAGCCACATCAAACATATTGGTCATGCATCGCACACAGGGCTTATGCATGTTCTACCAATCAGATTGGTCTTTGTAGCCCACCACTCTCCTTTTGCCATGTCAACGTCTTTAAATCTGCTCTGTTTATTTCCTTCTCCTCTCCCTCTCTGTCCAGAGTGAGCCAAGTTAATAAAAGGCATTAGTGTCTGTACCTGCCTGTGTCTCGGTCCTGCAGACAGATACAGTGACCTACACAGAGGAGAGTCTGATGTCTGGTCTGATATCTCTCGCTCAGTGGAGCCACAAAGGCACAGAAAGTAGAGGCTTTACGAATGTAGGAGTCTGGCTGTGTCTCCCTCTTCACAGTCTTCTGCTAGCATTCTAATGCTCATCCTGACTCTGGCCTCCACACAGGATGAAGCACAGCACAGGGCCAGTGGAGGGGGAGATGAGGAACGGAGGAGACTCAATCCAGTCTCCTGGTGTCTTACTGCGAAGTGATGATCAGGATTTAATGTTGTCCTCTTGAGCCACACCTTTCCCCTTAAAAGCCACATCTTCCACCCTGAGTCCCCCCAGGCAGTCAGACAAAACCTACCCCGCATTACAGTCCTGTTGCTCATCGACTGGCAGCTCATTACAGTCCTGTTGCTCATCGACTGGCAGCTCATTACAGTCCTGTTGCTCATCGACTGGCAGCTCATTACAGTCGTGTTGCTCATCGACTGGCAGCACATTACAGTCCTGGTGCTCATCGACTGGCAGCTCATTACAGTCCTGTTGCTCATCGACTGGCAGCTCATTACAGTCCTGTTGCTCATCGACTGGCAGCTCATTACAGTCCTGTTGCTCATCGACTGGCAGCTCATTACAGTCCTGTTGCTCATCGACTGGCAGCTCTTTACAGTCCTGTTGCTCATTGACTGGCAGCACATTACAGTCCTGGTGCTCATCGACTGGCAGCACATTACAGTCCTGTTGCTCATCGACTGGCAGCTCATTACAGTCCTGTTGCTCATGACTGGCAGCTCATTACAGTCCTGTTGCTCATCGACTGGCAGCTCTTTACAGTCCTGTGCTCATCGACTGGCAGCTCATTACAGTCCTGTTGCTCATCGACTAGCAGCACATTACAGTCCGTTGCTCATCGACTGGCAGCACATTGCAGTCCTGGTGCTTATTGACTGGCAGCACATTACAGTCCTGGTGCTCATCGACTGGCAGCACATTACAGTCCTGGTGCTCATCGACTGGCAGCACATTACAGTCCTGGTGCTCATCGACTGCAGCACATTACAGTCCCGTTGCTCATCGACTGGCAGCACATTGCAGTCCTGGTGCTTATTGACTGGCAGCACATTACAGTCCTGGTGCTCATCGACTGGCAGCACATTACAGTCCTGGTGCTCATCGACTGGCAGCACATTACAGTCCTGGTGCTCATCGACTAGCAGCACATTACAGTCCTGGTGCTCATCGACTGGCAGCACATTACAGTCCTGGTGCTCATCGACTGGCAGCACATTGCAGTCCTGGTGCTCATCGACTGGCAGCACATTACAGTCCTGGTGCTCATCGACTGGCAGCACATTACAGTCCTGGTGCTCATTGACTGGCAGCTCATTACAGTCCTGGTGCTCATCGACTGGCAGCTCATTACAGTCCTGGTGCTCATTGACTGGCAGCTCATTACAGTCCTGGTGCTCATTGACTGGCAGCACATTACAGTCCTGTTGCTCTTCGACTAGCAGCACATTACAGTCCTGGTGCTCATTGACTGGCAGCTCATTACAGTCCTGGTGCTCATTGACTAGCAGCCCATTACAGTCCTGTTGCTCATTGACTAGAAACACATTACAGTCCTGGTGCTCATCGACTAGCAACACATTACAGTCCTGGTGCTCATCGACTAGCAACACATTACAGTCCTGGTGCTCATCGACGAGCAGCACATTACAGTCCTGGTGCTCATCGACTGGCAGCTCATTACAGTCCTGGTGCTCATCACTGGCAGCTCATTACAGTCCTGGTGCTCATCGACTAGCAACACATTACAGTCCTGGTGCTCACGAGCAGCACATTACAGTCCTGGTGCTCATCGACGAGCAGCACATTACAGTCCTGGTGCTCATCGACTAGCAGCACATTACAGTCCTGGTGCTCATCGACTGGCAGCTCATTACAGTCCTGGTGCTCATCGACTGGCAGCTCATTACAGTCCTGGTGCTCATCGACTAGCAACACATTACAGTCCTGGTGCTCATCGACTGGCAGCTCATTACAGTCCTGGTGCTCATTGACTGGCAGCTCATTACAGTCCTGGTGCTCATTGACTAGCAGCCCATTACAGTCCTGGTGCTCATCGACTAGAAACACATTACAGTCCTGGTGCTCATCGACTAGCAACACATTAAAGTCCTGGTGCTCATTGACTAGCAACACATTACAGTCCTGGTGCTCATCGACTAGAAACACATTACAGTCCTGGTGCTCATCGACTAGAAACACATTACAGTCCTGGTGCTCATCGACTAGAAACACATTACAGTCCTGTTGCTCATCGACTAGAAACACATTACAGTCCTGGTGCTCATCGACTGGCAGCTCATTACAGTCCTGGTGCTCATCGACGAGCAGCACATTACAGTCCTGGTGCTCATCGACTAGCAGCACATTACAGTACTGGTGCTCATCGACTAGCAGCATCTATAAAACTAGTAGCAACTCCAGCATATATTCTAAGTTTAAAGCATAAGATTGCCTCTCCCCAGAGATATTGTGTAACTGCCTTATAGCTCATGGATGCATGTTGGGCTTCCGCTGCATGATTAAACACGTGGACATGACTAGTGGTGTAGGAACAGAACTTCTAACAATGTAAACATTTACATACAGCAAGACATATGCATTCAGTGCAGTGAGCTTCTGGGTGTTACTCTGGTCTTATACATTCCCCAATATATCCACATGTCCTTTGCCCACAACCATGAACTTCCTAGCCTGGTCCCAGATCTGTTTATGCTGTTTTTGCCAACTCCTACTCCCATTGTCACTCCCAACACAATGACCATAGGAGTTGGCGATACAGCACAAACTAATATGGAACCAGGCCACACATACCCCACAGGAAAGATTAAGACAAATAGGCTACATTCATCACACAGTCTTACTGTCTCAACCATATCGATAGGACGAGCTGCCACGGTCATAATGCATTTATAGAGTAGCACACCCATAGCAAAGTCATGTGGTTTATCAGTCCGATTACAACAGTGGGATAAGATAGTGTACCTTAACAGTAACAGTATCAGGTTCATCTGAAATTCATCTCCCAAAAGATGGAGGAACGCCATGAGTCATTCTCCTGGGTAGCAATGCAAAGTGTCTTAGTGTCTCTCTCAGGAAATCCAGCAATATCTGCCTTTAGAGACCACTATCTTGGACCTCCTAATTTACCACACTTAGTTTCAGTTTCTCACCATCTATTTTGAAAACAAGTAGGTTACAGAAAGTGTGAACAAATGACAGACTTGATTCCCTTGTCTACAACATCAGCGTCATCCATTTCATCCTATTTTAGTTGACATTGAGACACTAGAGATGATTCTTTCCCTTTCCCTTCTTATATCTCTTCTGCATTTCAACAACTAGTGCTATGGTCTCTCTCCCGCTGTGTTTTATGTACACAGCTCCATCTACTGGCAGACCAGTACAACTGCATGGGAAATGAAAACCAAGCTCAGTCATGTACACTCATTTGGACACAATCAGCTTAGGACGTGTCCAGAAATATTCAGCAAACCATAACAAGTTCAAATAAAAGCAAAAAAACATAAAACAATACACGCTTTTGGCTATTCTGAGTAGGATACATGCTTTTGGCTATTCTGAGTAGGATACATGCTTTTGGCTATTCTGAGTAGGATACATGCTTTTGGCTATTCTGAGTAGGATACATGCTTTTGGCTATTCTGAGTAGGATACATGCTTTTGGCTAGTCTGAGTAGAATACATGCTTTTGGCTAGTCTGAGTAGAATACATGCTTTTGGCTATTCTGAGTAGAATACATGCTTTTGGCTAGTCTGAGTAGAATACATGCTTTTGGCTAGTCTGAGTAGAATACATGCTTTTGGCTATTCTGAGTAGAATACATGCTTTTGGCTAGTCTGAGTAGAATACATGCTTTTGGCTATTCTGAGTAGGATACATGCTTTTGGCTAGTCTGAGTAGAATACGTAGTTGGAATTCCTCGTCATATAGCTAGTTACATGAAATTAGACGTGAAATAGTTCTTCATGATTTACTTGATGTGTGTCTGTCATGTGTGTGTGTGTGTGTGTGTGTGTGTGTGTGTGTGTGTGTGTGTGTGTGTGTGTGTGTGTGTGTGTGTGTGTGTGTGTGTGTGTGTGTGTGTGTGTGTGTGTGTGTGTGTGTGTGTGTGTGTGCGTGTCCACAGAGAAACTACCAAAGCTTAGATAACTGACAGAACTTTTATACAGAGAGGAGGAAAGGGAGATTAGAGCCTCTTGAAGCACTTGAGATAAACATTGTTCTTCTCTAAGCATGGCTCTAAGGATAAATACTTGTTACTCCACAATCAAAGGGGCTCCCAACCTCACACAGACTGGGATCAAATGCCAAACTTGAATTACTGTACATTAATGAATCAAGATTCAAGAGACATCATCAAAGAGGGAGATTGTGGGGAAGGACAGAGGGATAGAGGGAGAGAAAGAGAGAGAGAGATATGTGGAGAGAGAGAGAGAGGGATAGAGGGAGAGAGAGAGAGATATGTGGAGAGAGAGAGAGGGAGAGAGAAAGAGATATGTGGAGAGAGAGAGAGAGAGAGGGAGAGAGAGAGATATGTGGAGAGAGAGAGAGGGAGAGAGAGAGAGAGATATGTGGAGAGAGAGAGAGGGAGAGAGAGATATGTGGAGAGAGAGAGGGATATGTGGAGAGAGAGAGAGAGAGAGAGAGAGAGAGAGAGAGAGAGGGATATGTGGAGAGAGAGAGAGATATGTGGAGGAGAGAGAGAGAGAGGGATATGTGGAGAGAGAGAGAGGGAGAGAGAGAGAAAGAGAGAGAGAGATATGTGGAGAGAGAGAGAGAGGGAGAGAGGGAGAGAGAGAGATATGTGGGAGAGAGGGGAGAGAGAGAGAGAGATATGTGGAGAGAGAGGGAGAGAGAGAGAGAGAGAGATGTGGAGAGAGAGGGAGAGAGAGAGAGAGAGAGAGGGAGAGAGGGGAGAGAGAAGAGAGAGAGAGATATGTGGAGAGAGAGAGACAGAAAGAGATATGTGGAGAGAGAAAGAAAGAGAAAGGGAGGGAGAGAGAGGTGAAGAGAGAGAGAGAAGGAGACAAAGAGAGAGAAGTGGAGAGAGGAGAGAAAGAAAGAAAGAAAGAAAGAAAGAAAGAAAGAAAGAAAGAAAGAAAGAAAGAAAGAAAGAAAGAAAGAAAGAAAGAAAGAAAGAAAGAGGGGGGTGCCAGAGAGAGAGGGTGAGAAAAAGCGAGAGTTTTTCTGAAATGGTTCTCTCCAGGTGTTATGGTTGTGAACCGACATGCTTGGCTCTGACTGCCTCGAGGGCTCAGACTCAAACCAGGTGGAGTAAATCACTACGAAAGAGCTGCTGGATGCCGCTGCTGCTCCTCCCTATTCATTAAAAGTCACATGCCCTCCCTCTCCTCATTCTCTTTCCCTCCCTCTCCTCATTCTCTTTCCCTCCCTCTCCTCATTCTCTTTCCCTCCCTCTCCTCATTCTCTTTCCCTCCCTCTCCTCATTCTCTTTCCCTCCCTCTCCTCATTCTCTTTCCTCCCTCTCCTCATTCTTTCCCTCCCTCTCCTCATTCTCTTTCCCTCCCCCTCCTCATTCTCTTTCCCTCTCCCTCTCCTCATTCTCTTTCCCTCCCTCTCCTCATTCTCTTTCCCTCCCTCTCCTCATTCTCTTTCCCTCCCTTCCCATTCTCTTTCCCTCCCTCTCCTCATTCTCTTTCCCTCCCTCTCCTCATTCTCTTTCCCTCCCTCCTCATTCTCTTTCCCTCCCTCTCCTCATTCTCTTTCCCTCCCTCTCCTCATTCTCTTTCCCTCCCCTCCTCATTCTCTTTCCCTCCCTCTCCTCATTCTCTTTCCTCCCTCTCCTCATTCTCTTTCCCTCCCTCTCTTTCTTTCTCTCTATTTCTCTCTCTCCTTCTCTACCTCCATTTCTTTCTTTCTCTCTATTTCTCTCTCCTTCTCTACCTCTCTATCTTTCTATCGCTCCTCTTTATTTGACCTCAGAAGACTTGTCCGTGCCTCTCCGTCATCCTCCTAGGTAATAATTTAACATCAATCATTTTGTGATGTATGAAACATATTTTTGGAATATGTGGTGCTCTTGTCCAAATAGTGGATGTAAGCAGCCATCTTAAAGTTTATGGTTGAGTTTGAAATGTTTTTATATCCTCTGAGTGTGTAGTAGTTTCTCTATCACATAATTAACTAGCTTGTACTTCTAATTGGTGTTGCAATTAGCAGAGAACACCACACCAATCAAGCTCTACCTCTGACTGTATTTACGGTCATCTCAAACTCCAAAAGCCTCTTCAACCACAACATCCCCACATGCTCTAAATGGGATGTGACATTTTGAAAAGGTGTGGAGGGGTTTTGTTGCTATCACTGACTTGAAATGGTCATTATGTGGTTATTTTAATAGTGGAGAGTGGTCTAAAATGACCAACTCTGCTCTCCACTCTCCCCCACCGCCTCCTCTCCACTCTCCTCTCCTCTCTCCTCTGCTCTCCACTCTCCTCTCCACTCTCCTCTTCTCTCTCCTCTGCTCTGCTCTCCACTCTCCCCCACCGCCTCCTCTCCACTCTCCTCTCCTCTCTCCTCTGCTCTCCACTCCTCTCCACTCTCCTCTCCTCTCTCCTCTGCTCTCCACTCCCCCCACCGCCTTCTCTCCACTCTCCTCTCCTCTCTCCTCTGCTCTCCACTCCTCTCCACTCTCCTCTCCTCTCTCCTCTGCTCTCCACTCCTCTCCACTCTCCTCTCCTCTCTCCTCTGCTCTCCACTCCCCCCACCGCCTTCTCTCCACTCTCCTCTGCTCTCTCCTCTGCTCTCCATTCCTCTAAACTGCCTCCTCTCCACTCTCCTCTCTCCTCTGCTCTCCTCTTCACTGTCTCTTTTATCTCCTTTCCACTGAATCCTCCCCTCTCTCCTCTGCTCTACTCATCTCTCTCCTCTCCACTCTCTCATCTCCTCTCACTCTCCTCTACTCTCCTCTCCACTGACTCCTCTCCTCTCACTCTCCTCTACTCTCCTCTCCACTGACTCCTCTCCTCTCTCCAATCCACTGACTCCTCTCCTCTCTCCTCTGCTCTCCTCTCCACTCTCCTCTGCTCTCCTCTCTCCTCTCCACTGTCTCCTCTCCTCTCTCCTCTGCTCTCCTCTCCACTCTCCTCTGCTCTCCTCTCTCCTCTCCTCTGACTCCTCTCCTCTCTCCAATCCACTGACTCCTCTCCTCTCTCCTCTGCTCTCCTCTCCACTCTCCTCTGCTCTCCTCTCTCCTCTCCACTGTCTCCTCTCCTCTCTCCCTCCACTCTCCTCTCCTCTCTCCTCTGCTCTCCTCTCTCCTCTCCACTGTCTCCTCTGCTCTCCTCTCCACTCTCCTCTGCTCTCCTCTCTCCTCTCCACTGTCTCCCCTCCTCTCTCCTCTGCTCTCCTCTCCACTCTCCTCTGCTCTCCTCTCCACTGTCTCCTCTCCTCTCTCCTCTGCTCTCCTCTCCTCTGCTCTACTCTTCTCTCTCCTTTCCACTGTCTCCTCTCCAGTCTACTCCACTACTCTCCACTCTGCTCTCATCTCTTCTCCACTGTCTCCTCTCCTCTGCTCTGCTCTCTCCCCTCCACTCTCCTCTCCTCTCCACTCTCCTCTGCTCTCCTCTCCACTGTCTCCTCTCCTCTCTCCTCTGCTCTACTCTCCTCTCTCCTTTCCACTGTCTCCTCTCCACTCTACTCTGCTCTCTCCCCTCCACTGTCTCCTCTTCTCTCCACTGTCTCCTCTTCTCTCCTCTGCTCTGCTCTCTCCACTCCACTGTCTCCTTTTCTCTCCTCTGCTCTGCTCTCTCCCCTCCACTGCTCCTCTTCTCTCCTCTGCTCTGCTCTCTCCCCTCCACTGTCTCCTTTTGTCTCCACTGTCTCCTTTTCTCTCCACTGTCTCCTCTTCTCTCCTCTGCTCTGCTCTCTCCCCTCCACTGTCTCCTTTTCTCTCCACTGTCTCCTCTTCTCTCCTCTGCTCTGCTCTCTCCACTCCACTGTCTCCTTTTCTCTCCTCTGCTCTCTCCCCTCCACTGTCTCCTTTTCTCTCCACTGTCTCCTCTTCTCTCCTCTGCTCTGCTCTCTCCCCTCCACTGTCTCTCCTTTTGTCTCCACTGTCTCCTTTTCTCTCCACTGTCTCCTCTTCTCTCCTCTGCTCTGCTCTCTCCCCTCCACTGTCTCCTTTTCTCTCCTCTGCTCTGCTCTCTCCCCTCCACTGCTCCTCTCCTTTCCTCTGCTCTGCTCTCTCCCCTCCACTGTGTCCTTTTCTGTCCACTGTCTCCTCTTCTCTCCTCTGCTCTGCTCTGCTCTCTCACCTCCACTGTCTCCTCTCCCCTCCGCTGTCCTCTCCTCTCCTCTGCTTTGATCTGTCATCTAGTTGACAGTTGCCATGGCAGCAGCAGCAGCTGTATCCAAGGCCACGGAAGGAGGAAGCTGGGCTGGCACCCTTCCTCACTCCCCCACCTCCCCCACACCCGGCTCCTGACCCACTGGTGAACCTGGCTAGGGTTCAAAGGTCAGGTGGCTCAGAGCGATGGAGAGACACTGAGGGATGACAAGGGAGATAATGAGAAAGAGTCACACCACAGAGACGGGGAAATGATTTTGTTGGGGATGAGGATGGGATGAGTCCAAATGTGATTATTATCAAAGAGGGGATATTTTTTTTCTTTTTTTTAGTAGGAAATGGTAGCTTTTTTGCAGCAACCCTTGTAAAACGGAGAAGCCATGAAAATAAGTTTAAAACTGAATATTGTTTGTGTCTTTTTTACCCTGCGTCAAAAAGTGTGTGTTTGTTTTCGATGTGGCCCGGTTGGGTTTGTAAAAAGGGGGGCACCTTGAGCATTGAAAGATGGATTTTAAATCACTTCCATTACTTTATTTACAGATTGTGTGTGTGAGTTTGTGTGGGGGATTGTGTGGGGATTGTGTGGGGGATTGTGTGGGGGATTGTGTGGGGGATTGTGTGGGGATTGTGTGGGGATTGTGTGGGGATTGTGGGGGATTGCCTGTGTCTGCATGTGTTTGCCTCTGGTCAGTTTGAAAAAGATTTCGGAACTCAGGCGTCTTTCAATGCTACATTAGGTTAATCTGGTCAAAGAGGTCAAATGAGTTGACCCTGTGCCCCTCTACCTCAGAGAGGTCAGACAGTTTATGTTAGGGTACAGAATGACCCTCACCTTCTATATCTATCTACGTTTAGTGCATCTTTAGCATTACACAAGTGCACTCATTTACCAGTTCTATTCAGGCGGAGCACTATTTCACTAATCAAATTGTTTTGTTTGGAAATCTCAACATATTTGAAGTCATCCCAAAGAGCAGTGGTTCAATGTGTAAAGAAAGGCATATGATGTTAGTCAAGGATGATCAGAAATAATAACATGTAACCTTAAATGATTCTGCAAATGAGCACATTCCCTACCATTATGTCAGATTATTTTAGGAGCATTTCTGTTTTTTTATACTGAACTATCCTGTTTTATATGGCATTTATACACGTCGCTAATATCTGGTGAATCTGTGTTTAAGGCAATAACTGTGTTTACCTAATCCTGCACCTTATAACAAATTATCTCTTTTCCTATTGGCCAATGCTTTAATTGTGTGGGGAGTCTGTCTGGTGTGGTTGCTGATGGTGTTTTTTGTGGTTTGACCATTAAAGCTACTAAACAGTCTCCATCCAGTCCTTGCTCCTACAGAAAGTCATCCATCCATCTGTACTCGGACACTCAATTTACAAGAGACAAAGCACAGTGGTCTCTCAATAACACACTGATGCTAACAGCACCCCCTAGTGGCCTCCATCTCTAACAACACTTTGAACCCTGCAGAGCTCTGCAAATGTCAACAACCAACGACCAATACAATAAATCCTCAGTCTTATCACTGTTTATTTCAAGCTGCTCTTGTGTATATATATATATCAGACAATTTCCTCTTAATGTTATTAAATGAATCAATAGCATTTCAAACAAACCTTATCGTTTCATAGTGTGTGTGTGTGTGTGTGTGTGTGTGTGTGTGTGTGTGTGTGTGTGTGTGTGTGTGTGTGTGTGTGTGTGTGTGTGTGTATGTGCATCTATTGAGGAATCCTGGAGTCAGTCAGTGCTGCTGTCAACTATCAGTCCGCTACACAGAATCTAGCCCAGGGCAGTCGCATCACTGCAGCGGGGTGTGTGTGTGAATGTGTGGAGTGTATTTGTTTTACCGCCTTACATACTCTCAGGGCACGATGCGACACACCCAGCCCTCTCGCCGCAGCGGCAACATTCTTTTTCATTTGCGTGTCTTCCAGATGTCTTGTCCTCTTTGTCACCCCTTCGTTCCTCACTCCGCTCCCCCCTCTCGTCCTCCACACACACACACACACTCCTCATCCACCTTGCCAGGAGAATTGCCACAGCCCCTAACCATATTCGGAGCACTGCTAGATTGAATATACAGGAGCTGCACATCCATCAATGGAGAGGGAAGAGAGAGAGAGAGAGAGAGAGAGAGAGAGAGAGAGAGAGAGAGAGAGAGAGAGAGAGAGAGAGAGAGAGAGAGAGAGAGAATGAGGGAAAGAGAGAGAGAGAGAGAGAGAGAGAGAGGGAAAGGAGAGAGAGAGAGAGAGAGAGAGAGAGAGAGAGAGAGAGAGAGAGAGGGAATGAGGGAAAGGAGAGAGAGAGAGAAAGAGAGAACGAGGGAAAGGAAAGAGAGAAAGAGAGGAGAGAGAGAGAGAGAGAGAGAGAACGAGGGAAAGGAGAGAGAGAGAGAGAGAGAGAAGAGAGAAAGGAGAGAGAGAGAGAGAGAGAGAGAGAGAGAGAGAGAGAGAAGAGGGAAAGGAGAGAGAAGAGGGAAAGAGAGAGAGAGAGAACGAGGGAAAGGAGAGAGAGAGAGAACGAGGGAAAGGAGAGAGAGAGAGAGAGAGAGAAGAGGGAAAGAGAGAGAGAGAGAGAGAAAGAGAGAGAGAAGAGGGAAAGGAGAGAGAGAGAGAGAGAGAGAGAGAGAGAGAGAGAGAGAGAGAGAGAGAGAGAGAAAGAAAATGAGGGACAGGAGAGAGAGAGAGAAAGAGACAAAAAGAGAGAGAAAACGAGAGAGAACGAGAGAGTAAGATAAAAAATAAATAATTAAGTAAGGTACGAGGATAGTCCAGTGCTGGTTGGCCATGACGTCACGGTCATAATAAGCAGCCTAGTGACCAGGTCAAGCATGACCTGTGGATCCACTTTATACACCACTGTTATTATTCTCCTGTAATGTGATTAGTGTACATCTGCTACACTTCACTTCCAGCTAAAGTGAACCACTGCTCAGGCCTGTCTGCCTAGGGAAAGGACCTACCTAGAGAATACCTGTCTGTCTGTCTGTCTGAGAGAGAGAGAGAGAGAGAGACCTAGGAGAGAGAGAATGAGGGAAAGGAGAGAGAGAGAGAAAGAGAGAACCTGAGGTCTGTCTGAAAGAGAGAAAGAGGGAGAGAGAGAGAGAGAGAGAGAGAGAGAGAGACCTGTCTGAGGGAAAGGAGAGCCTGCCTGCCTGCCTGAGAGAAAGAGAGAGAGAGAGAGAGAAAGAGACCTGCCTGTCTGCCTGCCTGAGAGAATGAGGGAAAGGAGAGAGCCTGAGAGAGAAAGTCTGAGAGAGAGAGAGAGAGAGAGACCTGAGGGAAAGGAGAGAGAGAGAGAAAGAGAGAACGAGGGAAAGGAAAGAGAGAAAGAGGGAGAGAGAGAGAGAGAGAGAGAGAACGAGGGAAAGGAGAGAGAGAGAGAGAGAGAACGAGCGAAAGGAGAGAGAGAGAGAGAGAGAGAGAGAGAGAGAGAGAGAGAGAGAGAAAGAACGAGGGAAAGGAGAGAGAGAGCCTGCCGAGGGAAAGGAGAGAGAGAGAGAGAACGAGGGAAAGGAGAGAGAGAGAGAACAAGGGAAAGCCTACCTGTCTGAGAAAGAGAACGAGGGAAAGGCCTGCCTGAGAGAGAGCGAGAAAGAGAGAGAGAACGAGGGAAAGGAAAGAGAGAGAGAGAGAGAGAGCCTGAGAGAGAGAGAGAGAGAGAGAGAAAAGAGGGACCTGTCTGTCTGAGAGAACGAGAGAGTAAGAGAAAAAAAAGAGAGAGAAAACCTGAGAGTCTGAGAGTAAGATAAAAAATACCTACCTACCTAACCTACCGACCTAGTCCAGTGCTGGTTGGCCATGACTGCCACCTCATACCTAACCACCTGTAGTGACCTGCCTGCCTGCCTGCCTGCCTGACCTGTGGATCCACTCTTATACACCACTGTTATTATTCTCCTGTAATGTGATTAGTGTACATCTGCTACACTTCCTACCAGCTAAAGTGAACCACTGCTCAGGCCTGTCTGCCTGCCTGCCTACCTACCTACCTACCTACCTGTCTGTCTGTCTGCCTACCTACCTACCTACCTACCTACCTACCTGTCTGTCTGTCTGTCTGTCTGTCTGTCTGTCTGTCTGTCTGTCTGTCTGTCTGTCTGTCTGTCTGTCTGTCTGTCTGTCTGGTCTGTCTGTCTGTCTGTACCTACCTACCTGTACCTACCTACCTACCTACCTACCTACCTACCTACCTACCTGTCTGTCTGTCTGTCTGTCTGTCTGTCTGTCTGTCTGTCTGTCTGTCTGTCTGTCTGTCTGTCTGTCTGTCTGTCTGTCTGCCTTTCCACCATTCTGTCTCTAACACTGTGAAGCCAAAATGCTTTAGTATATCTATCATAATAAATAATAAACTATTTTTCTGTTCAACTTCCACTGTCCTGCAAGAGTGGCTGAATCTATATCTCACCGACCCAGTTTGTCTTTAACCCATGCACCGTGTTTGGATGGACTGCAAGGTCTCAACAGCATAGTCTTTGGTCTTTGGTCTGTTTCTGTCTGCAAGGTGTGTTAACTGGTGTCCATCCATGTGCTGCAGCATCACTACTGTAATGGCTCTCACTATAGCCGATAGCTGAGGATACTGAAATTAGAGCTGTAAGAGGTACTGTCTCTGAAATACTGAAATTAGTTGGAGCTGTAAGAGGTACTGTGTCTCTGAAATACTGAAATTAGTTGGAGCTGTAAGAGGTACTGTGTCTCTGAAATACTGAAATTAGTTGGAGCTGTAAGAGGTTCTGTCTCTGAAATACTGAAATTAGTTGGAGCTGTAAGAGGTACTGTGTCTCTGAAATACTGAAATTAGTTGGAGCTGTAAGAGGTACTGTGTCTCTGAAATACTGAAATTAGTTGGAGCTGTAAGAGGTTCTGTCTCTGAAATACTGAAATTAGTTGGAGCTGTAAGAGGTACTGTGTCTCTGAAATACTGAAATTAGTTGGAGCTGTAAGAGGTACTGTGTCTCTGAAATACTGAAATTAGTTGGAGCTGTAAGAGGTTCTGTCTCTGAAATACTGAAATTAGTTGGAGCTGTAAGAGGTACTGTGTCTCTGAAATACTGAAATTAGTTGGAGCTGTAAGAGGTACTGTCTCTGAAATTCTGAAATTAGTTGGAGCTGTAAGAGGTTCTGTCTCTGAAATACTGAAATTAGTTGGAGCTGTAAGAGGTACTGTGTCTCTGAAATACTGAAATTAGTTGGAGCTGTAAGAGGTACTGTCTCTGAAATACTGAAATTAGATGGAGCTGTAAGAGGTACTGTCTCTGAAATACTGAAATTAGTTGGAGCTGTAAGAGGTACTGTGTCTCTGAAATACTGAAATTAGTTGGAGCTGTAAGAGGTTCTGTCTCTGAAATACTGAAATTAGATGGAGCTGTAAGAGGTACTGTGTCTCTGAAATACTGAAATTAGTTGGAGCTGTAAGAGGTTCTGTCTCTGAAATACTGAAATTAGATGGAGCTGTAAGAGGTACTGTGTCTCTGAAATACTGAAATTAGTTGGAGCTGTAAGAGGTTCTGTCTCTGAAATACTGAAATTAGTTGGAGCTGTAAGAGGTACTGTGTCTCTGAAATACTGAAATTAGTTGGAGCTGTAAGAGGTACTGTGTCTCTGAAATACTGAAATTAGTTGGAGCTGTAAGAGGTTCTGTCTCTGAAATACTGAAATTAGATGGAGCTGTAAGAGGTTCTGTCTCTGAAATACTGAAATTAGATGGAGCTGTAAGAGGTACTGTGTCTCTGAAATACTGAAATTAGATGGAGCTGTAAGAGGTACTGTCTCTGAAATACTGAAATTAGAGCTGTAAGAGGTTCTGTCTCTGAAATACTGAAATTAGTTGGAGCTGTAAGAGGTACTGTGTCTGAAATACTGAAATTAGAGCTGTAAGAGGTTTTGTCTCTGAAATACTGAAATTAGTTGGAGCTGTAAGAGGTACTGTGTCTGAAATACTGAAATTAGATGGAGCTGTAAGAGGTCCTGTGTCACTGAAATACTGAAATTAGATGGAGCTGTAAGAGGTCCTGAAATGCATAATTATTTTTGCATCTGAACTTCAATCGAACTGGGAGCTGTAACACACTGAGCATGTTTAAGCACCTGTTGTAATGTCAAATGTGGGCGGCAGGTAGACTAGCGGTTAAGAGCGTTGGGCCAGTCACCGAAAGCCAACTAGGTGAAAGATGTTTTGATGTGCCCTTGAGCAAGGCTCTTAACCCTAATTGCTCCAGGATCCCTGTCAATAATGCCTGATCCCTGGCTGTGACCCCTCTCTGCAAGGATGTCTCAGGGGGAGGGGGAAATGCAAAAAACACATTTCCAATTCACACCTGAATAAAACACACTTGTACATGTGTGAAATAGGACAAACGTAAGCACCCACCTAATTCTTATTATAAATGGGGTCCACATATCGGAAACCTCAGGGGGGAGGAAGCTGGCTAGGAAACAGATTGTGGTCTGTAGCAACTAGATGAAGTATGGGTTTGGAGGCTATGCATGTGTGCTTAGCGAGGTGAGTTTTGCATCATACAGTACAGAGTATTTCATTTAGAAATACACCTATTGGGTGAACTGGAATCCTGACCAATAGGAACGGCCTTGTAATAGAAAGCACATATTATGTGTCATACATCCAGTGTTTTATGGCCTGTTGAATGTGTGCAGGGTTCAATCCCAGGTTGTCCTACCACTCTGTCCATCTTCTTATCTGTTCATGTGCTTCTCTATCTCTCCTCTCCCCCTCCTCCCCTTTACATCAGTCTATCTCTCCTCTCCCCCATGTTCTTCTCCCTTTCTATCTCTTCTCCCCCTCCTCCCCTTTACATCAGTCTATCTCTCTTCTCCCCATGTTCTTCTCCCTTTCTGTCTCTTCTCCCACTCATCCCCTTTATATCAGTCTATCTCTTCTCCCCTCATCCCCTTTATATCAGTCTATCTCTTCTCCCCTCATCCCCTTTACATCAGTCTATCTCTTCCCCCTCCTCCCCTTTATATCAGTCTATCTCTTCTCCCCCTCATCCCCTTTATATCAGTCTATCTCTTCTCCCCCTCCTCCCCTTTATATCAGTCTATCTCTTCTCCCCCTCCTCCCCTTTATATCAGTCTATCTCTTCTCCCCCCCTCCTCCCCTTTATATCAGTCTATCTCTTCTCTCCCTCCTCCCCTTTATATCAGTCTATCTCTTCTCCCCTCCTCCCCTTTATATCAGTCTATCTCTTCTCCCCTCATCCCCTCATCTATCCCTTTCCCCCATCAGTCTATCTCTTCTCCCCTCATCCCCTTTACATCAGTCTATCTCTTCTCCCCTCATCCCCTTTCCATCAGTCTATCTCTTCTCCCCCTCATCCCCTTTACATCAGTCTATCTCTCCTCCCCCTCATCCCCTTTACATCAGTCTATCTCTTCTCCCCCTCATCCCCTTTATATCAGTCTATCTCTTCTCCCCCTCATCCCCTTTATATCAGTCTATCTCTTCTCCTCCCCCTCTATCTCCTCCCTTTATATCTTTCTATCTCTTCTCCCCCTCCTCCCCTTTACATCAGTCTATCTCTTCTCCCCCTCCTCCCCTTTACATCAGTCTATCTCTTCTCCCCCCCCCCTTTATCCCCTTTATATCTTCTCTATCTCTTCTCAGTCCCTTCTCCTCCCCTTTATATCAGTCTATCTCTTCTCCCCCTCCTCCCCTTTACATCAGTCTATCTCTTCTCCCCCTCATCCCCTTTATATCAGTCTATCTCTTCTCTCCCTCCTCCCCTTTATATCAGTCTATCTCTTCTCCCCCTCCTCCCCTTTACATCAGTCTATCTCTTCTCCCCCTCATCCCCTTTATATCAGTCTATCTCTTCTCCCCCTCATCCCCTTTACATCAGTCTATCTCTTCTCCCCTCATCCCCTTTATATCAGTCTATCTCTTTCTCCCCTCATCCCCTTTACATCAGTCTATCTCTTCTCCCCTCCCCTCATCCCCTTTTGATCAGTCTATCTCTTCTCCCCTCATCCCCTTTATATCAGTCTATCTCTTCTCCCCCTCCTCCCCTCATATCAGTCTATCTCTTCTCCCCCTCATCCCCTTTACATCAGTCTATCTCTTCTCCCCCTCATCCCCTTTATATCAGTCTATCTCTTCTCCCCCCCTCCTATATCCCTCCCCCTCATATCTGTCTATCTCTTCTCCCCTCCTATCTGTCTATCTCTTCCCCTCCCCCTTCCCCCTCCTCCCCCTCCTATCTGTCTATCTCTTCCCCCTCCTCCTCCCCTCCTATCTGTCTATCTCTTCTCCCCCTCCTCCATCTCCTATCTGTCGATCTCTTCTCCCCTCCTCCCCTCCTATCTGTCTCTCTTCTCCCCCTCCTCCCCTTGCTATCTGTCTATCTCTTTCCCCCTCCTCCCCGTCCTATCTGTCAATCTCTTCTCCCCCTCCTATCTGTCTATCTCCCCCCCTCCCCCTCCCCCTCCTATCTGTCTATCTCTTCCCCCTTTCTCCCCTTGCTATCTGTCTATCTCTTCCCCCCCTCCTCCCCTTGCTATCTGTCTATCTCTTCTCCCCCTCCTCCCATCTGTCTATCTCTTCCCCCTCCTACCCCTCCTATCTGTCTATCTCTTCTCCCCTCCTCCCCCTCCTATCTGTCTATCTCTTCCCCCCTCCTCCCCTCCTCCCCTCCTATCTGTCTATCTCTTATCCCCCTCCTCCCCCTCCTATCTGTCTATCTCTTCTCCCCTCCTCCATCTCCTATCTGTCGATCTCTTCTCCCCCTCCTCCCCCCTCCTATCTGTCTATCTCTTCTCCCCCCCTCCTCCCCCTCCTCCCCTCTCCTATCTGTCTATCTCTTATCCCCCTCCTCCCCCTCCTATCTGTCTATCTCTTCTCTTCCTCTTCCCATCGTTCTCCTTTACTCCTCTCTCTCCACTTTCTCTCATACTCCCTCTTTCCCCATCCCTATATCGTACTCCTTTACTCCTCTCTCTCCACTTTCTCTCATACTCCCTCTTTCCCTTTCATCCTCTCTCTCCTTCCCTCTCTCTCACCATTTTCTCTCTCCTCTGTATCTCTCTCCTCTGTATCTCTCTCTCCTCTGTATCTCACTGTCTCCTCTGTATCTCTCTCTCTCTGTATCTCTCTCTCTCTGTATCTCTCTCTCTCTGTATTTCTCTGTATCTCTCTCTCCTCTCTCTCCTCTGTATCTCTCTCTCCTCTGTATTTCTCTCTCTCCTCTGTATTTCTCTCTCTCCTCTGTATCTCTCTCTATCCTCTGTATCTCTCTCTATCCTCTGTATCTCTCTCTCTCCTCTGTATCTCTCTCTCTCCTCTGTATCTCTCTCTCTCCTCTGTATCTCTCTCTCTCCTCTGTATCTCTCTCTATCCTCTGTATCGCTCTCTCTCCTCTGTATCTCTCTCTCCTCTGTATCTCTCTCTCCTCTGTGTGAATAATAGCCTTCCCCTCCTGGTGAACTCAGCTGATAATCCTGGGGAAGCAGTAAGAGCTCATTGATCAGCCTCGCTGACAGGCCCACAAGCCCCAGCACAGAAACAACATGCAAACAACACACACTGCTGCAGGCTCTGCATGGATTGAAAATGTGTGTGTATGTATGGGTCTACCGATGTGACTACGTCGGTCTTTTTTGTCCATTAAAATAACATCAAATAGATCAGAAATACAGTGTAGACATTGTTAATGTTGTAAATGACTATTGTAGTTTGGAAACTAATGATTTTTGATGGAATATTTACATAGGCGTACAGAGGCCCATTATCGGCAACCATCACTCCTGTGTTACAATGGCATGTTGTGTTAGCTAATCAATCACGACCGGGAGGTCCGTGGGGCGACGCACAATTGGCCTAGTGTCATCCGGGTTAGGGAGGGTTTGGCCGGTAGGGATATCCTTGTCTCATCGCGCACCTGTGGCGGGCCGGGCACAGTGCACGGCAACCAAGGTTGCCAGGTGCACGGTGTTTCCTCCGACACATTGGTGCGGCTGGCTTCCGGGTTGGATGCGCGCTGTGTTAAGAAGCAGTGTGGCTTGGTTGGGTTGTGTATCGGAGGACGCATGACTTTCAACCTTCGTCTCTCCCGAGCCCGTACAGGAGTTGTAGCGATGAGACAAGATAGTAGCTACTAAACAATTGGATACCAGGAAATTGGGGAGAAAAAGGGGTAAAAAAAAGAAAATGATCAACTTGGATTAGCTAACACAACGTGCCATTGGAACACAGGTGTGATGGTTGCTGATAATGGGCCTCTGTACACCTATGTAGATATTCTATCAAAAATCTGCAATTTCCAGCTACAATAGTCCTTTACAACATTAACAATGTCTACACTGTATTTCTGATCTATTTGATGTTATTATAATGGACCAAAAATGTGCTTTTCTTTCAAAAACAAGGACATTTCTAAGTGACCCCAAACTTTTGAACGGTAGTGTACATACTTAGTGTAGGGTCTATGTATAGTTGTGTATGTCGGTGGCATGTTTAGCATGTAGAGAATCTCCTCTATGTTCATCCGTCCTCCTCACATGATCCCTCCTTTATCTTCCTCTCCTGCTGCTGTGTGTGTTTGTCTGTCTGTGTATCTGTGTGTGTGTGTGTGTATCTGTGTGTGTGTGTGAGTTTGACTGCTGGGTTCATGTGTATATGCAGTATATTTGCGTGGTTGGTATGTATATGCTGTGTTTGCAGGATGTGTGTGTGTGTGTGTGTGTGTGTGTGTGTGTGTGTGTGTGTGTGTGTGTGTGTGTGTGTGTGCAGCACATATGGGAGGCATAAATCCTCCCAGCATTCCTTGGGCCTGGACCGTCAGAGCAGAAAGGGGATAACATGCACATGGACTTGGGCTGAAGCTGATATGAAATTGACCTGTTGATTGATTGAAACAATTAATTATTTTTTGCACCTCTATGCTTTTATTGCCGGGCCTAACAATCATTATTTCTCCTCACAAGGCAAGTGAAGACAGGAGATTGTTTTATAATATATCTACTAAACCCAACGAAGCTTATGCTAAAGCTAAAGATTGCAAACACTTATGTTTCTCAATGTAGGACATTTTCAGCTGGCTCAAATTGGCTGTTTTGTACAGTCAGTCACAACACTGTAAGGGGTCAATGTGCAGAATTACAGCGGATTGCTTAGGACGTCTTCCCAACAATGAAAAATATAAGTTCAATATTAACACGAGGAATAAAATACACAAGAATGGAGCTATACAGGGAGTGCTTAGAAAGGACTTGCCAGTAGATTGTCGACTCGATTCATGATGATGACTGCTAGCTAAGATTTTGCAAGTATGATGATAATATGATCAGTCCAATCAAAGCTCCTGTACATATAACGTGATTTCACATCATTGTATCTGTCTGTGGCCAATGACCTTCAGCCTTTTTGGATGGGCACTTCTAATGTAACTCTATTGCAGGACCCAAGGGGCTAGAACTTTTTAAGTCTACCATTAGACTTGGTTGTGACATAGCGTCCCCATGAGTGACAGAACACTGAGCCAATCACGGCGCAACACTCCGTATGTTCTTCTGGCTTGCCCCACCACAGAAAGCACTGGGCTAGGCTGAAACACTTGCATTTTGGAGCTGCCTTACTCAAGAAAACAAAAAAGAGTCCATGTTTGTATGCAGCTTTATTAACTCAATGATATTTATATATTTTTTACATTGTTTGTAAACTGATATGTGACACGTATTAATGCCAAAATAACAATCAAAAGAGGCAAGCCCCAATTTTTTGCAAAAACTATGGGTCCCAAAACAGGTGGAGCTGCCCTGAATGACGGGTGACCACTGCACGTATTCATGCCAAAATAACATGCAAAACAGGTGGAGCTGCCCTGAATGACGGGTGACCACTGCACGTGTTAATGCCAAAATAACATGCAAAACAGGTGGAGCTGCCCTGAATGACGGGTGACCACTGCACGTATTCATGCCAAAATAACATGCAAAACAGGTGGAGCTGCCCTGAATGACGGGTGACCACTGCACGTATTCATGCCAAAATAACATGCAAAACAGGTGGAGCTGCCCTGAATGACGGGTGACCACTGCACGTGTTAATGCCAAAATAACATGCAAAACAGGTGGAGCTGCCCTGAATGACGGGTGACCACTGCACGTGTTAATGCCAAAATAACATGCAAAACAGGTGGAGCTGCCCTGAATGACGGGTGACCAATGCACGTGTTAATGCCAAAATAACATGCAAAACAGGTGGAGCTGCCCTGAATGACGGGTGACCACTGCACGTGTTAATGCCAAAATAACATGCAAAACAGGTGGAGCTGCCCTGAATGACGGGTGACCACTGCACGTGTTAATGCCAAAATAACATGCAAAACAGGTGGAGCTGCCCTGAATGACGGGTGACCACTGCACGTGTTAATGCCAAAATAACATGCAAAACAGGTGGAGCTGCCCTGAATGACGGGTGACCACTGCACGTGTTAATGCCAAAATAACATGCAAAACAGGTGGAGCTGCCCTGAATGACGGGTGACCACTGCACGTGTTAATGCCAAAATAACATGCAAAACAGGTGGAGCTGCCCTGAATGACGGGTGACCACTGCACGTGTTAATGCCAAAATAACATGCAAAACAGGTGGAGCTGCCCTGAATGATGGGTGACCACTGCACGTGTTAATGCCAAAATAACATGCAAAACAGGTGGAGCTGCCCTGAATGATGGGTGACCACTGCACGTGTTAATGCCAAAATAACATGCAAAACAGGTGGAGCTGCCCTGAATGACGGGTGACCACTGCACGTGTTAATGCCAAAATAACATGCAAAACAGGTGGAGCTGCCCTGAATGACGGGTGACCACTGCACGTGTTAATGCCAAAATAACATGCAAAACAGGTGGAGCTGCCCTGAATGACGGGTGACCACTGCACGTGTTAATGCCAAAATAACATGCAAAACAGGTGGAGCTGCCCTGAATGACGGGTGACCACTGCACGTGTTAATGCCAAAATAACATGCAAAACAGGTGGAGCTGCCCTGAATGATGGGTGACCACTGCACGTGTTAATGCCAAAATAACATGCAAAACAGGTGGAGCTGCCCTGAATGACGGGTGACCACTGCACGTGTTAATGCCAAAATAACATGCAAAACAGGTGGAGCTGCCCTGAATGATGGGTGACCACTGCACGTGTTAATGCCAAAATAACATGCAAAACAGGTGGAGCTGCCCTGAATGACGGGTGACCACTGCACGTGTTAATGCCAAAATAACATGCAAAACAGGTGGAGCTGCCCTGAATGACGGGTGACCACTGCACATTCATGCCAAAATAACATGCAAAACAGGTGGAGCTGCCCTGAATGACGGGTGACCACTGCACGTGTTAATGCCAAAATAACATGCAAAACAGGTGGAGCTGCCCTGAATGACGGGTGACCACTGCACGTGTTAATGCCAAAATAACATGCAAAACAGGTGGAGCTGCCCTGAATGACGGGTGACCACTGCACGTGTTAATGCCAAAATAACATGCAAAACAGGTGGAGCTGCCCCGAATGACGGGTGACCACTGCACGTGTTAATGCCAAAATAACATGCAAAACAGGTGGAGCTGCCCTGAATGACGGGTGACCACTGCACGTGTTAATGCCAAAATAACATGCAAAACAGGCAAGAAATGTGGGCCTCTGCCCCACCTGCCCTGAATGACGGGTGACCACTGCTCATTGATCTATGCAATCCCATTTGTCTTGTCCCTATTTGCACACAACAATATGCAGCCATCATGACAGATCAGCGTAAGAAGGCAGACAGAGCAGGTGTCTATAGGGTGATTATTCTCTCTCTTTAAACATGACAAATGGAACTAGGCTACTAGCCTCTATCAAATCCAAATTATTACCCATCATTAGCCTACAGCGAAGGCCTACTGCTATTCGCTGTTTGTTGGTGGGGAGGTGCTGGGTCTGACCATAAAAAATGTAGTTTCTACTGAAGATAAATGTATCTACTTCCTGTCAGTCAGTGAACTGCACAGCGTTTTCACTGAGGAGTTTCACCATTCATATACCATCCATTATTTTGGTGCTGGTCTGTTTGTGACACGTTGTTTTGTTGAGGGGGTTTTCTCTGCTGCTTGGTTCCTAATGTACTGGACCAGAGTTCATTAGGTCTCTGCTGCTTGGTTCCTAATGTACTGGACCAGAGTTCATTAGGTCTCTGCTGCTTGGTTCCTAATGTACTGGACCAGAGTTCATTAGGTCTCTGCTGCTTGGTTCCTAATGTACTGGACCAGAGTTCATTAGGTCTCTGCTGCTTGGTTCCTAATGTACTGGACCAGAGTTCATTAGGCTTGGTTCTAATGTACTGGACCAGAGTTCATTAGGTCTCTGCTGCTTGGTTCCTAATGTACTGGACCAGAGTTCATTAGGTCTCTGCTGCTTGGTTCCTAATGTACTGGACCAGAGTTCATTAGGTCTATGCTGCTTGGTTCCTAATGTACTGGACCAGAGTTCATTAGGTCTCTGCTGCTTGGTTCCTAATGTACTGGACCAGAGTTCATTAGGTCTCTGCTGCTTGGTTCCTAATGTACTGGACCAGAGTTCATTAGGTCTCTGCTGCTTGGTTCCTAATGTACTGGACCAGAGTTCATTAGGTCTCGCTGCTGCTTGGTTCCTAATGTACTGGACCAGAGTTCATTAGGTCTATGCTGCTTGGTTCCTAATGTACTGGACCAGAGTTCATTAGGTCTCTGCTGCTTGGTTCCTAATGTACTGGACCAGAGTTCATTAGGTCTATGCTGCTTGGTTCCTAATGTACTGGACCAGAGTTCATTAGGTCTATGCTGCTTGGTTCCTAATGTACTGGACCAGAGTTCATTAGGTCTATGCTGCTTGGTTCCTAATGTACTGGACCAGAGTTCATTAGGTCTATGCTGCTTGGTTCCTAATGTACTGGACCAGAGTTCATTAGGTCTATGCTGCTTGGTTCCTAATGTACTGGACCAGAGTTCATTAGGTCTATGCTGCTTGGTTCCTAATGTACTGGACCAGAGTTCATTAGGTCTATGCTGCTTGGTTCCTAATGTACTGGACCAGAGTTCATTAGGTCTATGCTGCTTGGTTCCTAATGTACTGGACCAGAGTTCATTAGGTCTATGCTGCTTGGTTCCTAATGTACTGGACCAGAGTTCATTAGGTCTATGCTGCCTCCAGCGAAAACGTTCATGTCCTGTCTTCATTTTCTCTCATTTCATTTGGCCTGTGTTACAAGGCTCCCGAGTAGCGAAGCGGTCTAAGGTACAGCATCTCAGTGGAAAAGGCATCACTGCAATACCTGGTTCGAATCCGGGCTGCATAACATCTGGCCGTGATTGGGATTCCCAAAGGGTGGTTCACATTTGGCTGGGGTAGGCCCTCATTGTAAATAACAATTTGTTCTTGCCTAGGTAAATATCCTTTTCTTTTTAAAAGGACAGCATTGTCACCATGTATAAAATAAAGCCAAGTGCTTTCTCTCCTCAAGGTGAGTGAGCCCTGAGGCGACACCTTGTGGGAACAACAGGGAACTACCACAACACTAACTTATAAGCATTTCCAGTGGAAGATCCAATAAAGACTGAAACGTATTGAAACAAACCCTGCCAGAGACAGTCTCCACCATGAAAGATCAACCACCCAGAACAGAGTTTGATGAAGATGCACTACTAAGGCTCCACTGAAGGAGTATAAAGGAACATTGAAAAAGTGATCATGTTATGACAAGTTATTACATTATGACAAGTTATTACATTATGACAAATTATTATATTATGACAAGTTATTACGTTATGACAAGTTATTACATTATGACAAGTTATTACATTATGCCAAATTATTACGTTATGACAAGTTATTACGTTATGACAAGTTATTACATTATGACAAGTTATTACATTATGCCAAATTATTACGTTATGACAAGTTATTACATTATGACAAGTTATTACATTATGACAAGTTATTATATTATGACAAATTATTACGTTATGACAAGTTATTACATTATGACAAATTATTACGTTATGACAAGTTATTACATTATGACAAGTTATTACATTATGACAAGTTATTACATTATGAGAAGTTATTACGTTATGACAAATTATTACGTTATGACAAATTATTACATTATGACAAATTATTACATTATGACAAATTATTACGTTATGACAAGTTATTACATTATGACAAATTATTACGTTATGACAAATTATTACGTTATGACAAATTATTACGTTATGACAAGTTAATACATTATGACAAGTTATTACAAGTTATTACATTAACCGTTGTTACTGTAGTCAAGTCAAGAACCAATAGATTCAGTGTAACCGAGACAGGATGGCATGACCACAAACTGACTAACCCTAAAAGACACTTGCAACAGGTATTTTTGGTATCTAGGTGGTATGAGAAGGCGTGTCTAGGTGATGATTCTTCAAATTCTTTTGAGAGTGACTTAATCGGAGGGTGTGTGTTTGTGTATGCCTCCGTGAATGCGTTCTGTGTGTGTGTCCTCCATGTGCCAACTTGCTTGTGTGTGATCTGTCTGTGTGTTTTGTGAGAGTTAAATGAAACGCAGTGTGGACATTGACAGATCACAGGGGATTGTACAATTGCAGGTTGCTGCATCCTGCTGTCACTGGGCTCATCTGTCACTGAGGTAGGACTAGCTGGGAGGCAGGAGGCTTCTCCTCCTCCTGCTCGTGTACGTGTGCGTGTGTGCGTGTGCGTGTGCGTGTGCGTGTGTGTGTGTGTGTGTGTGTGTGTGTGTGTGTGTGTGTGTGTGTGTGTGTGTGTGTGTGTGTGTGTGTGTCTTGCTCCTGTGGCCCTTTGGAATTCTTATCTTTCTCAGTCACGTCCTCAGTGGAATAATAGTGTATCAAGACTTTGATGGAAGAAACTGTGCAGATGTGCCAGGTAAAGTACACATCATATACATTGGCCAATGTGTTGCTGTGACTGGGGGATTTATCAGGAACTTGGCAACAACATGAAACTGTGACAGACAGCCTGCTGGATCATCTTCAGACTACTGCTGTACCACAAAGTTTTCCTGCTGCTCCTCCATATATCAATACAGACACTCCCTAGAAACACCACCAGCACCTCCATATATCAATACAGACACTCCCTAGAAACACCACCAGCACCTCCATATATCAATACAGACACTCCCTAGAAACACCACCAGCACCTCCATATATCAATACAGACACTCCCTAGAAACACCACCAGCACCTCCATCTATCAATACAGACACTCCCTAGAAACACCACCAGCACCTCCATATATCAATACAGACACTCCCTAGAAACACCACCAGCACCTCCATATATCAATACAGACACTCCCTAGAAACACCACCAGCACCTCCATCTATCAATACAGACACTCCCTAGAAACACCACCAGCACCTCCATCTATCAATACAGACACTCCCTAGAAACACCACCAGCACCTCCATATATCAATACAGACACTCCCTAGAAACACCACCAGCACCTCCATCTATCAATACAGACACTCCCTAGAAACACCACCAGCACCTCCATATATCAATACAGACACTCCCTAGAAACACCACCAGCACCTCCATATATCAATACAGACACTCCCTAGAACTCCCTAGAAACACCACCAGCACCTCCATCTATCAATACAGACACTCCCTAGAAACACCACCAGCACCTCCATATATCAATACATACACTCCCTAGAAACACCACCAGCACCTCCATCTATCAATACAGACACTCCCTAGAAACACCACCAGCACCTCCATATATCAATACAGACACTCCCTAGAAACACCACCAGCACCTCCATATATCAATACAGACACTCCCCTAGAAACACCACCAGCACCTCCATCTATCAATACAGACACTCCCTAGAAACACCACCAGCACCTCCATATATCAATACATACACTCCCTAGAAACACCACCAGCACCTCCATATATCAATACAGACACTCCCTAGAAACACCACCTGCATCTATCAATACAGACACTCCCTAGAAACACCACCTGCATCTATCAATACAGACACTCCCTAGAAACACCACAAACTAATTAGTGAAAGAATTAGCAATGTAATAACAAATGAAATCCCTCACTCCCTATGCCCCCCCTTTCTCTCTTTTATTCACGCCCTGGCTTGTCGCCTTCTGCAGTTAGCGCCAAGAATTGTTGATCAGATGTGGATACAAAACAGGAAAAGTCAATTAAACCAGGCACAGTGATTAATCTGTCACAGTCTGACAGGAATACAGCACTGTTAAATACAAGACACAACATCATCAATCAAAACATGTCACTATAGCTAGCCTGTCACTTGTTATGAGTAATTAAAAACATGTCACTATAGCTAGCCTGTCACTTGTTATGAGTAATTACAAACGTGTCACTATAGCTAGCCTGTCACTTGTTATGAGTAATTAAAAACATGTCACTATAGCTAGCCTGTCACTTGTTATGAGTAATTACAAGTGTCAAAGAAAAGCATTTGAGCATCTGGAAAGAACAAGATAGCTTCAATTGAATTTTTTTATCACTTTGACTAATTTAAAGCTCAGAAATATATATGACAAAACTTGAAACATGAAAAATGATATTTTTAATAATTTGCCTTATGTCACACAAGATTCAACTACATCATTGTATGTTTGAAGAAAGAGCTCAATTTATTCTTATGAAAGGTTTTTATAAAAAGTCAACTGTACAAAACGACTCTGTATTCTCTCTAGACTAGCAGCAGCACCACCCCGAGCACAGAGCTCCATTGCTGATGTTTTATGACGGGCAATTCAGCCTCGGCTGTTATCTGAGCCATCTCAGGAATGGACACTAGAATCAAGTGCAATAAACAACATTGTCTGGACAGCCATTCACAAAGGGAAGAGTGGGAGGGGGTGAGTTCCCCTATGGACCTTCACACAGAAACTCTCTCTCTCTCACACACACACGCTACAAACACATCAAAGAGAGAGACAAACTAAACACAATCTACCCACACAGGCAAACATGAGCAGAGAGCGAGAGAGAACTTTGCTCCCAGGCTCCAGGCTAGACAGAGAGAACTTTGCTCCCAGGCTCCAGGCTAGACAGAGAGAACTTTGCTCCCAGGCTCCAGGCTAGACAGAGAGAACTTTGCTCCCAGGCTCCAGGCTAGACAGAGAGAACTTTGCTCCCAGGCTCCAGGCTAGACAGAGAGAACTTTGCTCCCAGGCTCCCAGGCCAGGCTAGACAGAGCAGCCTGTTCCTCCTGTTTGTTTTCACAGCAGTCTCGAAACAAGGTTCAGGTCTGCTCTTTCTGGGATCTCCTGTGTGTGTGTGTGTGTGTGTGTGTGTGTGTGTGTGTGTGTGTGTGTGTGTGTGTGTGTGTGTGTGTGTGTGTGTGTGTGTGTGTGTGTGTGTGTGTGTGTGTGTGTGTGTGTGTGTGTGTTTCTGTACATGTGTGTGTATTTGCTCATACGTGCACACTCATATGTGCATGTGTGCTTGCTGAGCATTTGGCCTTCTCCTCTGCCCTGGCTGCTTTGTTGAGTCTGCTGAGCTCTGAGCTGGGCCCCAGGATATCTCCAGAGACAGGGGGTCGTAATTTACACCCTTCACCCCTGAGAGAGCCTGGGAGAGAGGACAGGGAGGGGGACAGCGAGAGAAAGGAGGACAGAGAGGGATAGAGAGGCGCAGAGGATAAGAGGGAGGGAGACAGCGAGAGAAAGGAGGACAGAGAGGGAGAGAGAGGCGCAGAGGATAAGAGGGAGGGAGACAGCGAGAGAAAGGAGGACAGAGAGGGAGAGAGAGGCGCAGAGGATAAGAGGGAGGGAGACAGCGAGAGAAAGGAGGACAGAGAGGGAGAGAGAGGCGCAGAGGATAAGAGGGAGGGAGACAGCGAGAGAAAGGAGGACAGAGAGGGAGAGAGAGGCGCAGAGGATAAGAGGGAGGGAGACAGCGAGAGAAAGGAGGACAGAGAGGGAGAGAGGCGCAGAGGATAAGAGGGAGGGAGACAGCGAGAGAAAGGAGGACAGAGAGGGAGAGAGAGGCGCAGAGGATAAGAGGGAGGGAGACAGCGAGAGAAAGGAGGACAGAGAGGGAGAGAGAGGGCAGAGGATAAGAGGGAGGGAGACAGCGAGAGAAAGGAGGACAGAGAGGGAGAGAGAGGCGCAGAGGATAAGAGGGAGGGAGACAGCGAGAGAAAGGAGGAAAGGAGGATAAGAGAGGAGACAGGAGGAGGACAGAGGAGAGGCGCAGAGGATAAGAGGGAGGGAGACAGCGAGAGAAAGGAGGACAGAGAGGGAGAGAGAGGAGATGGAGGGTCCAAGTGAACAGAGAAAATAACAGGAGGATGAGACACAGAGAGGGGAGATATAAGGAGGGATAAACGAGAGATATGGCCAAGATTTACGGATATAGAACAGAATAGGTGATAATGGTGGGATGTGGAATCCAACATGGCTGCTGTATGCTTGCATCGTTCAAAATATTACAAAAGTTACACACTCTCTCTTTCCCTTTCTGACCTCCTTTCTCCCATCTCTCTCTTTCTCTCTCTTTTCCTTTTCGGAGAGAGGTTCAATTCATTAAGCCATCACAGGTCTGACAGCCTACCAGCTGATACCTAAAGACCTGTCCTGTAGTGTCCTACATGCAGTGCACATCTCTGTATGACTTCATTACTATTATTACAAAAGACTCTGGATAGAAAAACAGTGGGTTCAAAAATGTTGAACTCCTTTAAATACTTCTAGCATTTTCTTCAGCCTGCCTGAAGTGTTAGATGGGTGGGTTTTTCACTAATAAATTGGTTCCATTGCGCGAGGTAAGCTCAATGAAGCCCAGATAAGGTATTTGAAATGATTTCAAATAGTTTTTGAACCCAGGCCTGGTACAGTGCTGCAAATGTATTTTATGTTGACTTCCTGAGGAGGTAAGTGTCTGTAGCTTTTAGTGAAACCTGTTTCTGATTGACTAAGTGACTGAACTAGAGTAAACTAAAGTACGCTGCCTCTAGATCTGTATTGGTGGCCTCACACTGTTAGCCTACACACACACACAACATAGACGCACACACACACACACACACACATAATAGACGCATGCACACGTAAACACACATTCAGCCCTCCTCTCTCAGAATGCCTCTGTGTACTTCTGATTGACTGCAGAGTAAATGCTTTAAGCTGCACATCTCACTCCAACACCTAAACACCTGACAGGCTGCCCATAAATAAAGCTTATCCAGAGCCTGCTGCATGGGTCATTTACACCAGCGCTATCTCTGAAACTAACATGTTACAGATCTCCACTCCATATTTTATCACCCAGGAGAGAGCACTTGGAGGAGTGAAGATGAACAAGTGCAAAGTTGGAGACAGGGGGGGGGTGAGGGGTTGGAGGGGGGACTTCAAAGTTTCACAGCCCAGAGAGCAGGCTGAGGCTTTGGGGTTTGGGGGTGTTGGCTCCTCCCAGGGGGGCAGGCAGGGTGGTTCTCTTCAGGAAGCTGGGAGCCAGTGGCATGGTCCAGGCCTGGGCTCGTCCCTAGCCTTTGGCCACAGCCATGTACAGACAAACACTCCTGGCCACAGAAGCAGGCAGCAGCACAACACGTGGCAGGAGAAGATCTAGGGAGGACCACGGCCTGAAGCTGCTCTCCTCTTCTCCCTTCATCTTCTCTCTTTCACTGGGTGAAAATGTATCCTCTTTATTAACCCCTTACACTCGTGGAAACTGGCCTTTATGGACAGGGCCAAACATAAATGTTTCTAATGGAAACACTATAAAAACCATATGCATGACATGGTAGCATTTGAAAGGGATCAGTTAGGAGATTATGGGGAAATCATCAGATCAAAGTTGAGGACACAACAGTTCACCTGACAGTAGACTGAATCCAAACATTACACTGTTGATTTTATGTGCATTTCACATTCACTGTACTTTCACCTCATTTGTCAATGAGGAAATCTGAACAGACTCTGGATACATTCAGTACATAATAAGAATATTCATTTCAATTTGAGTAGGTGCAAGATAAGAAAAAACAATTACAATTGTTTGAGTTGGAGTTCTGGCTTCTCCAAGCAGCCACACACCTCTCCAAACTGGGCACGGTTCCTAAGTCATTTCAATGTACTTTTATAACTCAGGGAAAGAGCCTTAGAATATCATCTGCTCTAATGAGGAACTGAAGCAAGCACACTTGTTCTTTTTTTGTTTGGAACACAGCCCTGCATCCCCACCATCAGGCAGGGTGGCCTAGTGGTTAGAGTGTTGGACTGGTAACTGAAAGGTTGCAAGTTCAACTCCCTGAGCTGACAAGGTACACATCTGTCGTTCTGCCCCGAACAGGCAGGAACCCACTGTTCCTAAGCCGTCATTGAAAATAGGAATTTGTTCTTATTAACTGACTTGCCTAGTAAAATTAAAATAATTACTGTTGCTGTTTACCAATCCAAAAGCATTCCATTATAAATTGCATTCTGGGTTTTGATATGATGTGCATCATATGACAATTTATTACATTACCAAACAGATTTCAAATTAGTGCTCATAGAATGGAGGCATGTCCCGTGGAAAATTTGTTTCAAAATGTATTTATTTATTTCTTTATTTACCAAGTCAGTTAAGAACACAAGTTCTTATTTTCAGTGGGTTAGATTTTTGAGAAACAACAGATTTTTGAGAAACAACAGATTTTTGCCTTGTCCGCTCAGGATATGATCTTGCAACCTTTCGGTTACTAGTCCAAAGCTCTAACCACTAGGTGACCTGCCGCCCCAATGACAAATATAGGGTCATTGTGTTCATGAAAACCCAAGGTATAACGCATGTAATCATTGTAACTGTGGATGTAACATAGCTATCATAAACGTTGACACTGTAAATGACATGGGTTTTCAAACGAGGAAACGTTTAATGCACATTTGGTATCACGGATTTGTGGTTTGCTTGTATGATGTCAAAGCAATATACATTATAATCCTTAATGCCTCATCTTTCAGAACACATCGACTCGCTTCACAATATTTCCCTCCCCCAGACAACAAATGTGAAAAAGTTGCCTAATTCGTGAGAGGGATGGGGGCATCTTGTCTCGCACGGTGCTCAAGTATATTACCAATGTCAGTCAAAACCTACCTGCGCTGTGAAGTGGAGAACCTGAGCTCTGACATGTATAGCATTACAGCCATTGCGTTCCAATTTAGGAGTTTATCAATGACAAAATCTGCTGTTTTGAAACCGTATATGGGATGACAGGGTCTGTGAGAGGAAAGGGCTACTAGGGATGGATCTGAGGCGCTCGGCGCTGTAAGAGTCTCTGGGGTTACAGGTCCCTCAGATACTAAAGGGAAACAACCTCCAAGAATATTGAGTCTAAAATCCTAAAAATAGCACTGGTACCTATTTCAGTTTACTTCAAGCACTGCCTCCACAGAGAGCAGGAGGTATAAATAGCCTACATGATTGTCTTCTCTGCCTCAAATCAGCTATCATTCTAATCAAAATAGAAGAAAAAAAATCAAATTCAAATGATTTGGCTTTGACTACTTGTAACATTTACATAGCTTGTGGCTTCATAATCATTTACATAACCTTGGCTTTATGTTTCCAACTGTAAATATAGTATCACACGAAGGAGATTTAATATCCCAGTCTAATAATGGATTTGACAGCATCTTGCTCCCTCTGGTGGGCATTTCTGGAACATTCTACCTGAATGAAAATAGTTTCAGATGGGATCATGTTTCCCAATAACTAACTGTTTCCATGCAGCTGCAGCATATCTCATTTGATCATAACATATTTCTGATTTCAAGTCTTGAGGTAAATTCTGGTAACAGTTTGTAAATGTGATTTAGTAGCTCGCTAAGGGGCAAATTCAGCAACCTAACAGTAACTACAATTGTCCTGCCTGGAAAATGCATTTTGAAGACACACTATAAAACAAACACATAATCAACATTATGTCAGACAATTCCTTTATTGGAGAAGAATTGTAAATGCTAAGAGTGCAGTACTGTAGAAAGCTGATATGTTAGAACTGAAGGGGAGAACGTAGTCTGGCAGAAGGAGTGACAGTTCCTTTGTACATGTTACAACATATACCTGAGTAGGCTACAACATCTGGAGTAGGAGTGTGTGTGTGTGTGTGCGTGTGTGTGTGTGCTTGAGCGCAAGTGTGTGTGTGTGTGCCTGTGTGTGCATGTGCATGCGAGCGTGTTGTAATGGGCTGGTGCAGCTGATCAAGGTGCTGTGAGTGAAGGAGATTAATGGCTCCGCTTGTAGCATGACACTCAAACGAGAACACCAGTGCGTTGTGTTCTGGTGCTCACAGTAATCAATCATGACTGAGGATTGTCGAGGAATGTGCTCCAACACAGTCCACTGAGGGCTGATGCCCTCTGGTGGTGATATCATGATATGACAATGACCAGAGACATCATTCAGCATCATTGCAGGCAGAGCTAATTCTTTGTATTCTTTGGACAGTTGAAAGGTGAACCATCAGCATTGAGTCAATACCCACTTCAGCCTGAACCAAAACAACTTGAATAAATGATAAATGTGTATCTGCGTCAGTGGACACATGATCACGTACGTACATTACATGTATGGCCTCAAATATGGAAGGGAGGCGAGATCAGGTGGGACCATTCTAGCCAATGAGAGGGCAGATAAGCGTGCGAACAACAGGCCATAGTGATATATTTCTTTGTATCCCTGCCATTATAGCGTCTGTGACCAAATGGCAGCACCATTGAGGCCATCTCCATTTTGAAGTAGTACATTTTCTTGTTCCTCATTGGCTGATTTGCTCCCAATACATAGGAACACCCAACCAAACTGCAGCAGCCATGCTGCTGCTCCAGTTTCAACTGTTCTGCCTGCAGCTATGGAACCCTGACCTGTTCACCGGACGTGCTACCTGTCCCAGACCTGCTGTTTTCAACTCTCTAGACAGCAGGAGCGGTAGAGATAATCTTAATGATCGGCTATGAAAATCCAACTGACATTTACTCCTGAGGTGCTGACCTGTTGCACCCTCGACAACTACTGTGATTATTATTATTTGACCCTGCTGGTCATCTATGAACATTTGAACATCTTGGCCATGTTCTGTTATAATCTCCACCTGGCACAGCCAGAAGAGGACTGGCCACCCCTCGTAGTCTGGTTCCTCTCTAGGTTTCTTCCTAGGTTCCTTCCTAGGTTCGGGCCTTTCTAGGGAGTTTTTCCTAGCCACCGGGCTTCTACACATGCATTGCTTGCTGTTTGGGGTTTTAGGCTGAGGTTCTATACAGCACTTTGAGGTATCAGCTGATGTAAGAAGGGCTTTATACATAAATTTGATTTGATTTGAACCAGATGACTACTTTAAAATGGTGGAAGACCTCAATGGCAAGGTCCATGCTAAAACGTGATATATCCATGAGTCCTCTATCTCTATGAAAACAGGCATATTGCTGATATAAAGTCGTTGCCGAAATGCCACGAGTCCACTTACATCACTGCATTCATAACAATCTAACCATTACGAAACTTCTATCCGATAAAATAAGCCTCATGTAGCAAATTAGCAATTACATTTTTTAGTTGCCAAAATTAGACACTCATTGACCTACAAACAAAAATGTCTCACTTGGTGGGCTTATTTTCATGGACAGATTTTGGGTGGAGTAAAACCTCTCGCTTCACCTCTTCCTGTCTGGTTCATTCACACATACATGTTTCCAGTTCACCTATGGCTTCATTGCACCCGTGCTGTGCTCCACCCACAGGTCAGTAAAAGCACATAAAGCCTGGTAAATTGTAGGAGGGTCATTTGGATGATGGAAACACAAGAAACATCAGAGGGTAATAAAATGGCCCTAAATGCCAACAGTACATTCATCCTTCAGCAGAGAGGGCCGGAGGAGAGGGTAGAGGGTAGTGCAGAGAGGGTCGTAGGAGAGGGTAGAGGGTAGTGCAGAGAGGGCCGGAAGAGAGGGTAGAGGGTAGTGCAGAGAGGGCCAGAGGAGAGGGTAGAGGGTAGTGCAAAGAGGGTCGTAGGAGAGGGTAGATGGCAGTGCAAAGAGGGTCGTAGGAGAGGGTAGAGGGTCGTAGGAGAGGGTAGAGGGCAGTGCAAAGAGGGTCGTAGGAGAGGGTAGAGGGTAGTGCAGAGAGGGCCGTAGGAGAGGGTAGAGGGTAGACAGAGAGGGTCGTAGGAAAGGGTAGAGGGTAGTGCAGAGAGGGCCGTAGGAGAGGGTAGAGGGTAGAGGGTAGTGCAGAGAGGGCCGTAGGAGAGGGTAGAGGGTAGTGCAGAGAGGGTCGTAGGAGAGGGTAGAGGGTAGTGCAGAGAGGGCCGTAGGAGAGGGTAGAGGGTAGTGCAGAGAGGGCCGGAGGAGAGGGTAGAGGGTAGTGCAGAGAGGGTCGTAGGAGAGGGTAGAGGGTAGTGCAGAGAAGGCCGGGGGAGAGGGTAGAGGGTAGAGGGTAGTGCAGAGAGGGCCGTAGGAGAGGGTAGAGGGTAGAGGGTAGTGCAGAGAGGGTCGTAGGAGAGGGTAGAGGGTAGTGCAGAGAGGGTCGTAGGAGAGGGTAGAGGGTAGTGCAGAGAGGGCCGTAGGAGAGGGTAGAGGGTAGTGCAGAGAGGGTCGTAGGAGAGGGTAGAGGGTAGTGCAGAGAGGGTCGTAGGAGAGGGTAGAGGGTAGTGCAGAGAAGGCCGGGGGAGAGGGTAGAGGGTAGAGGGTAGTGCAGAGAAGGCCGGGGGAGAGGGTAGAGGGTAGTGCAGAGAGGGCCGTAGGAGAGGGTAGAGGGTAGTGCAGAGAGGGTCGTAGGAGAGGGTAGAGGGTAGTGCAGAGAGGGCCGTAGGAGAGGGTAGAGGGTAGTGCAGAGAGGGTCGTAGGAGAGGGTAGAGGGTAGTGAAGAGAGGGTCGTAGGAGAGGGTAGAGGGTAGTGCAGAGAAGGCCGGGGGAGAGGGTAGAGGGTAGAGGGTAGTGCAGAGAAGGCCGGGGGAGAGGGTAGAGGGTAGTGCAGAGAGGGCCGTAGGAGAGGGTAGAGGGTAGTGCAGAGAAGGCCGGGGAGAGGGTAGAGGGTAGTGCAGAGAGGGTCGTAGGAGAGGGTAGAGGGTAGTGCAGAGAGGGTCGTAGGAGAGGGTAGAGGGTAGTGCAGAGAGGGTCGTAGGAGAGGGTAGTGCAGAGAAGGCCGGGGAGAGGGTAGAGGGTAGTACAGAGAGGGTAGAGGGAAGTGCAGAGAGGGCCGGAGGAGAGGGTAGAGGGTAGTGCAGAGAGGGCCGGAGGAGAGGGTAGAGGGTAGTGCAGAGAGGGCCGGAGGAGAGGGTAGAGGGTAGTGCAGAGAGGGCCGGAGGAGAGGGTAGAGGGTAGTGCAGAGAGGGCCGGAGGAGAGGGTAGAGAGTAGTGCAGAGAGGGCCGTAGGAGAGGGTAGATGGCAGTGCAGAGAGGGCCGGAGGAGAGGGTAGAGGGTAGTGCAGAGAGGGCCGGAGGAGAGGGTAGAGAGTAGTGCAGAGAGGGCCGGAGGAGAGGGTAGAGAGTAGTGCAGAGAGGGCCGGAGGAGAGGGTAGAGGGTAGTGCAGAGAGGGTCGTAGGAGAGGGTAGAGGGTAGAGGGTAGTGCAGAGAAGGCCGGGGGAGAGGGTAGAGGGTAGTACAGAGAGGGTAGAGGGAAGTGCAGAGAAGGCCGGAGGAGAGGGTAGAGGGTAGTGCAGAGAGGGCCGGAGGAGAGGGTAGAGGGTAGTGCAGAGAGGGCCGGAGGAGAGGGTAGAGGGTAGTGCAGAGAGGGCCGGAGGAGAGGGTAGAGGGTAGTGCAGAGAGGGCCGGAGGAGAGGGTAGAGAGTAGTGCAGAGAGGGCCGTAGGAGAGGGTAGATGGCAGTGCAGAGAGGGCCGGAGGAGAGGGTAGAGGGTAGTGCAGAGAGGGCCGGAGGAGAGGGTAGAGAGTAGTGCAGAGAGGGCCGGAGGAGAGGGTAGAGAGTAGTGCAGAGAGGGCCGGAGGAGAGGGTAGAGGGTAGTGCAGAGAGGGTCGTAGGAGAGGGTAGAGGGTAGAGGGTAGTGCAGAGAAGGCCGGGGGAGAGGGTAGAGGGTAGTACAGAGAGGGTAGAGGGAAGTGCAGAGAAGGCCGGAGGAGAGGGTAGAGGGTAGTGCAGAGAGGGCCGGAGGAGAGGGTAGAGGGTAGTGCAGAGAGGGCCGGAGGAGAGGGTAGAGGGTAGTGCAGAGAGGGCCGGAGGAGAGGGTAGAGGGTAGTGCAGAGAGGGCCGGAGGAGAGGGTAGAGGGTAGTGCAGAGAGGGCCGGAGGTACTCTGTTGAGTTGCTGCTATATAGAGAGACATTATTTCTACTAGTTTACACATATCCTATATTCTGCACCTGTAGCCTACACCTATCCTATAGCCTACACCTATCCTATAGACTACACATATCCTATAGACTACACCTCTAGCCTACACCTATCATATAGCCTACATCTATCCTATAGTCTACACCTATCAAATAGACTACACCTATCCTATAGACTACACCTCTAGCCTACACATATCCTATAGTCTGCACCTGTAGCCTACACCTATCCTATAGTCTACACCTATCCTATAGCCTACACCTATCCTATAGACTACACATATCCTATAGACTACACCTATCCAATAGCCTACACCTATCCTATAGCCTACACCTAGCTTATAAACTACACCTCGAGCCTACACCTATCAAATAGACTACACCTATGCTATAGACTACACCTCTAGCCTACACCTATCATATAGCCTACACATATCCTATAGTCTGCACCTGTAGCCTACACCTATCCTATAGCCTACACCTATCCTATAGCCTAGACATATCCTATAGACTACACCTCTAGCCTACACCTATCCTTTAGACTACACCTCTAGCCTACACCTATCATATAGCCTACACATATCCTATAGTCTGCACCTGTAGCCTACACCTATCCTATAGCCTACACCTATCCTATAGTCTGCACCTGTAGCCTACACCTATCCTATAGCCTACACCTATCCTATAGCCTAGACATATCCTATAGACTACACCTATCCTTTAGACTACACCTCTAGCCTACACCTATCATATAGCCTACACATATCCTAATGTTCTGCACCTGTAGCCTACACCTATCCTATAGCCTACACCTATCCTGTAGCCTAGACATATCCTATAGACTACACCTATCCTATAGCTTACACCTATCCTATAGACTACACCTATCCAATAGCCTACACCTATCATATAAACTACACCTATCCTATAGCCTACACCTATCATATAAACTACAGCTATCCTATAGCCTACACCTATCATATAGACTACACCTATCCTATAGACTACACCTCCAGCCTACACCTATCCTATAGACTACACCTCTAGCCTACACCTATCCTATAGCCTACACCTACCATATAAACTACACCTATCCTATAGCCTACACCTATCCTATAGCCTACACCCATCATATACAGTGGAGCAAAAAAGTATTTAGTCAGCCACCAATTGTGCAAGTTCTCCCACTTAAAAAGATGAGAGAGGCCTGTAATTTTCATCATAGGTACACTTCAACTATGACAGACAAAATGAGGGAAAAAAATCCAGAAAATCACATTGTAGGATTTTTAATTAATTTATTTGCAAATTATGGTGGAAAATAAGTATTTGGTCAATAACAAAAGTTTATCTCAATACTTTGTTATATACCCTTTGTTGGCAATGACAGAGGTCAAACGTTTTCTGTCAGTCTTCACAAGGTTTTCACACACTGTTGCTGGTATTTTGGCCCATTCCTCCATGCAGATCTCGTCTAGAGCAGTGATGTTTTGGGGCTGTTGCTGGGCAATACGGACTTTCAACTCCCTCCAAAGATTTTCTATGGGGTTGAGATATGGAGACTGGCTAGGCCACTCCAGGACCTTGAAATGCTTCTTACGAAGCCACTCCTTCATTGCCCGGGCAGTGTGTTTGGGATCATTGTCATGCTGAAAGACCCAGCCACGTTTCATCTTCAATGCCCTTGCTGATGGAAAGAGGTTTTCACTCAAAATCTCACGATACATGGCCCCATTCATTCTTTCCTTTACACGGATCAGTCGTCCTGGTCCCTTTGCAGAAAAAAGCCCCAAAGCATGATGTTTCCACCCACATGCTTCACAGTAGGTACGGTGTTCTTTGGATGCAACTCAGCATTCTTTGTCCTCCAAACACGACGAGTTGAGTTTTTACCAAAAAGTTATATTTTGGTTTCATCTGACCATATGACATTATCCCAATCTTCTTCTGGAGCATCCAAATGCTCTCTAGCAAACTTCAGACGGGCCTGGACAGGTACTGGCTTATGCAGGGGGACACGTCTGGCACTGGATTTGAGTCCCTGGCGGCGTAGTGTGTTACTGATGGTAAGCTTTGTTACTTTGGTCCCAGCTCTCTGCAGGTCATTCACTAGGTCCCCCCGTGTGGTTCTGGGATTTTTGCTCACCGTTCTTGTGATCATTTTGACCCCACGGGGTGACATCTTGCGTGGAGCCCCAGATCGAGGGAGATTATCAGTGGTCTTGCATGTCTTCCATTTCCTAACAATTGCTCCCACAGTTGATTTCTTCAAACCAAGCTGCTTACCTATTGCAGATTCAGTCTTCCCAGCCTGCTGCAGGTCAACAATTTTGTTTCTGGTGTCCTTTGACAGCTCTTTAGTCTTTGCCTAAGTGGAGTTTGGAGTGTGACTGTTTGAGGTTGTGGACAGATGTCTTTTATACTGATAACAAGTTCAAACAGGTGCCATTAATACAGGTAACGAGTGGAGGACAGAGGAGCCTCTTAAAGAAGAAGTTACAGGTCTGTGAGAGCCAGAAATCTTGCTTGTTTGTAGGTGACCAAATACTTATTTTCCAACATAATTTGCAAATAAATTCATTAAAAATCCTACAATGTGATTTTCTGGATTTTTTTCTTCACATTTTGTCTGTCATAGTTAAAGTGTACCTATGATGGAAATTACAGGCCTCTCTCATCTTTTTAAGTGGGAGAACTTGCACAATTGGTGGCTGACTAAATACTTTTTTGCCCCACTGTAGACTACACATATCCTATAGACTACACCTCTAGCCTACATTTTACATCTAGAATGAGGCTGAGCTCCAGGATCCGGTCTCCTGTCTCCCTCTAGCCAGCCTCCCTCCTTCCTCTCTCCCTCCTCCAGCCTTCCTTCAACCAGCCTCCTTCCCTCTTCCCACCTCCCTCCTAATCCAGCCTGTCAGCTGTCTCCCTCCAGCTCCTTTCATCCAGCATTCCTCCCTCCTCCAGCCTCCTCTCTCCCCCTTTTCTACTTTCTTGCTCTCCCCCAATCTCCCTCTCTCTTTGTCTTTCTCCCTCTTTCCTAGCCAATAGGAAACAGATGAGCTATTTATTCCGCGATAGCCCTCCATTGCCCTTCCTGTCGTCATGGCAACACATCTGACATACATTTTCACGTAGTTTGAGTGAAGTCTCCTTTTTAGAGCTGATTGTTTTGAAGTAACACATTCTTGGAGAGGAAGTCTTCAAGTCAAAAATGACATATTTATTTATTACAATCGGATTAGGATTACGTTCTTGAAACTAGATATACTGTTCAGTAGCAAACTTTATTCACTCAATATGGATTGAAGAGCTTTTGGATGTGAACATGGTGGAAATGTCCCACCTTTTCACCTGGATCAATACTTAAAAGCCTAAGACATCCATGATGTATTACTGACCAGATTAAAGACGAAACCCTAGTCTGGTGCCATCTTGGATGAACGATAGTCACGATCATTAAGAGATGATGATAACACGTTAGAAGAGGTAATAGGCCTAAATGCTTATGACAAGTCTTACATAATGCATCATACATGTAAGCTTGAAGTTTCACAGATAAATGAAATGTTTCTTATTCTACTCTAATTTAAAAAGATCTCTTCCAAAATTGTATGCAATACGCCGTCAGTCTTTTTACAACAAACCAGGTGGGGACACGCCATAGTGGAGAGGTCAGAAACAGAAACATGATGCTGTCTCTCTTCTCTTGGCTCTTATCATGTCTTGTAGTTGGTCAAATGCTACGTGGTAAAACAGAACATCAACCTCACAGTATCACTTATGTAACATATATGTCAGGCTGTATCAGCTCACAGACTTGAAACCAGGTTCGGCAGTACTAGATACAGAGGGTAGAGAGACAGAGAGAGAGACAGACAGACAAAGAGAGAGCGATAGAGAGAGACAGAAAGAGAGTGGGTGGTGAGAGATTGCGAGAGACACAGAGAGAAAGAGAGAGAGTGTGTGGTGAGAGATAGCGAGAGAGACAGACAGAGAGAAAGAGAGAGAGTGTGTGGTGAGCGATAGCGAGAGAGAGACAGACAGAGAGAAAGAGAGAGAGAGTGTGTGGTGAGAGATAGCGAGAGAGACAGACAGAGAGAGAAATAGAGAGAGTGTGTGGTGAGAGATAGCGATAGAGAGACAGACAGAGAGAAAGAGAGAGAGTGTGTGGTGAGAGATAGCGATAGAGAGACAGACAGAGAGAAAGAGAGAGAGTGTGTGGTGAGAGATAGCGATAGAGAGACAGACAGAGAGAAAGAGAGAGAGTGTGTGGTGAGAGATAGCGAGAGAGACAGAGAGAGAGAAAGAGTTTTTCTTTCTTATTATATTATCTAATTGTTTGATGTATTGTATTGCTTTGGCAACATCTGATAGGGTGTACTGGCATGGCAGGAACCATTTGAATTAGAGAGAGACAGAAGGTAAAGTTAGAGTGAGGAAAGAGGATAGGAAGGGACTGAAGTGGGAGGTATCTGGTGGTGGATAGACCCTCTGTTCGGTCTGCTCCCCAAATTATCTCACGTTTCCTGGATTTCTGCCACGGTACTCAGGGAAGAATGGGTTTATTTCTGGCAGAAGAGAAGAGAGGAGATGGAGTCCATGGTCAGACATGAAATGTTTGAATGAGGGTCATGTCACTTGTGACACGTCTTCTCAATCACTAGAAATTATCTGACACACTGTCTATGAGCAATGATATGATGACACGCTGTCTATGATCGATGACACGCTGTCTATGATCGATGATCTGATGACACACTGTCTATGATCAATGATATGATGACACGCTGTCTATGATCGATGATCTGATGACACACTGTCTGTTTATGATCAATGATCTGATGACACACTGTCTATGATCAATGATCTGATGACACGCTGTCTATGACCAATGATCTGATGACACGCTGTCTATAACCAATGATCTGATGACACGCTGTCTGTTTATGATCAATGATCTGATGACACGCTGTCTATGACCAATGATCTGATGACACGCTGTCTATAACCAATGATCTGATGACACGCTGTCTGTTTATGATCAATGATCTGATGACACGCTGTCTATGACCAATGATCTGATGACACGCTGTCTATAACCAATGATCTGATGACATGCTGTCTGTTTATGACCAATGATCTGATAACATGCTGTCTATGAGCAATGAGATGATGACACGCTGTCTATGATCGATGACACGCTGTCTATGATCGATGATCTGATGACACACTGTCTATGACCGATGATCTGATGACACACTGTCTATGATCAATGATCTGATGACACGCTGTCTATAACCAATGATCTGATGACATGCTGTCTGTTTATGACCAATGATCTGATGACATGCTGTCTGTTTATGACCAATGATCTGATGACACACTGTCTATGATCAATGATCTGATGACATGCTGTCTGTTTATGATCAATTATCTGATGACATGCTGTCTGTTTATGATCAGATGACACGCTGTCTATGATCAATGATCTGATGACATGCTGTCTGTTTATGATCAATTATCTGATGACATGCTGTCTGTTTATGATCAGATGACACGCTGTCTATGATCAATGATCTGATGACATGCTGTCTGTTTATGATCAATTATCTGATGACATGTCTGTTTATGATCAATGATCTGATGACACGCTGTCTGTTTCTGATCAGTGATCTGATGACACGCTGTCTATGATCAAATACTGTACATTCTCAAAGTAATCAAATATACTTCCTATTTCTGATCTATGTAAAGGCTTGGGACTGTTGTGAATGCATGCACTAAACTGGTGAATGCAGATATCCAGAGCAAGAGGGATTGGTAATCTACAACACACTAATCCTATGACCATCAGAAATCCACTGTGCTTTTTAAACCTGTTTCCTCTTGTGGAAAGCAATCTATTGAGTCAAAGGCACTGAAAGTACCGCACTTGAACTTTTTGCTGGATCCAAATCCTTGCGGATCAATCAATATGGGCTCCACATTTCCTGATGAAATAAATATCTCAGTTGGAAGTCCAGAGGATTTCACGGGCTCTCAGAACCTTAAACCCTCCTAGAAAAAGCATGGCCATTTCAGTTATCTCCTGACCATTTCCAATTGAAATGTATGATGTGGAGACAGAGCCAACCTGGTTCTTCAAAGCCTGTATGATGTGGAGACAGAGCCAACCTGGTCCTTCAAAGCCTGTATGATGTGGAGACAGAGCCAACCTGGTTCAAAGCCTGTATGATGTGGAGACAGAGCCAACCTGGTTCTTCGAAGCCTGTATGATGTGGAGACAGAGCCAACCTGGTTCAAAGCCTGTAGGATGTGGAGACAGAGCCAACCTGGTTCAAAGCCTGTATAATGTGGAGACAAAGCCAACCTGGTTCAAAGCCTGTATGATGTGGAGACAAAGCCAACCTGGTTCAAAGCCTGTAGGATGTGGAGACAAAGCCAACCTGGTTCAAAGCCTGTATGATGTGGAGACAGAGCCAACCTGGTTCAAAGCCTGTAGGATGTGGAGACAGAGCCAACCTGGTTCAAAGCCTGTAGGATGTGGAGACAAAGCCAACCTAGTTCAAAGCCTGTAGGATGTGGAGACAAAGCCAACCTGGTTCAAAGCCTGTATGATGTGCAGCCTGAGCCAACCTGATTCAAAGCGTGTCTGAAAAAAAATTCAAATACTTTGAGCGTTTGATTGAGCTTGCCTTGGGTTCCAGATGGGCTGGGTTTGCATTCCATTGGTTCCATTGCACCAGGTAAGCTCAATCAAGCATAGCTAAAGTATTTGAAAGACATCGAATCCTATTTGAACCGCGGTCCGGTGCATAGTTTAACATTCGACAGATGTGGCTTCTCACGTCTACAGTCACAGCTGAGTCATCATCTAAAATCTCAACAGTATAATACCACACATTCATTGAGAGCGTAACATTAGATACTTTATGGTACAACATTATACTCGGGTAAACAGATATAGCGATACGTTCTCTCGGGCTTGCTCTAGAATGCCTTGGTCAGTGATCGGTGGTGGACATGCAGCACCTGGCCAGGGCTTTGGGCAGGGCTGACAACCAGATATCCAGCGGCAGAACGTGTCTGGGCTGAATGTGAGCGGATTAACGCTCACCACACATGTCCCCTCTAGGAAACTCAAGCCGACTTTTCAACGTAAAAGGGCGCCAATAAGTCTCTGTGGTAAAATGCAGGGACACATGCTATCTGAAACGACCCAATAGTCATGCAGCCGTGATTCCTCTGGGTCAAGGGAGGGCAGGGAAGGAGGGGCTGATGGACGACAGGATAGGGCCAGGGAGCAAGTGACTACCTTTGGCTGACCTTCCCCTTTTCTTTCCAGCCTCAGAATATCTATTCTAACTACACTGCCTGTCTGTCTGCCCGCCCGAGTGAGTGAGTGAGTGAGTGAGTGAGTGAGTGAGTGAGTGAGTGAGTGAGTGAGTGAGTGAGTGAGTGAGTGAGTGAGTGAGTGAGTGAGTGAGTGAGTGAGTGAGTGGGTGAGTGGGTGGGTGGGTGGGTGGGTGGGTGGGTGGGTGAGTGAGTGAGTGAGTGAGTGAGTGAGTGAGTGAGTGAGTGAGTGAGTGAGTGAGTGAGTACTCACCAGTGAGGATATCATGTGAAGCAGGTGTCTGTTCTGTTTCCCACCTAGATCTACTGGTCACTGACTGCATGTCATCAGACCCCCTGTATCTCTATCTTCACTCTGGCTGACGCTCTGTTCCAATATCCACACTAGCATACTACGTAGAATGAAGCTATGCATTGAGCATCTATTCTAAAGTGCTATGCTAGGGTAGATTTTGGACAATTCAACCTCGTAAAGGATTACGTTTAAATGTCTGATATACAGTACCAGTCAAAAGTTTGGACACACCTACTCATTCCAGGGTTTTTCTTTATTTTTACTATTTTCTACATTGTAGAATAATAGTGAAGACATCAAAACTATGAAATAACACATATTGAAGAATCGCAAATATAAAATATTTTGTTTTGTTTAATACTTTTTTGGTTACTACATGATTCCATATGTGTTATTTCATAGTTTTGATGTCTTCACTATTATTCTACAATGTAGAAAATTGTAAAAAAAATCCCTTGAATGAGTAGGTTCAAACTTGAACTGGTACTGTACATTATAGCCTATGTCTGTGGTGCTTCAAAGTCCGTCCCTGCTGAGAGTGCATTTTCTACCACAAGAGAAGTTCCTTCTCTTCTTTAATCAGAATCTGAATCACATTGTGCAGTCGCAGGGTAACTTAGGTTATCTAATGGGAATTTACACATGGCAAAGAGAGCGCCATCCCAAAGTAATGTCTAATACAGCATTAACTGTTGTTATAATGTTAACACTGTCCACAGTCCCAATCTCCACATGTAATTTACCAACAGGGACGACCACTGGGATAATCTTGGTAGTAGTCACATGAATACATGTATTTGAACATAGTGCATGTAGACTTGAATGGTAATTCCCGTTGTAGTAATTGTCTATCTGTGGTGGTAGTCCCACTCTGAAATCAATTAGAATGAATGTGTTTTAAAGCTCTCCACTTAACTGCTGTGCTGTAAATAAGGAGGACCTGGATCCTATTCATTAGGGTACAACAGAATACAAAAAAGGAATATTTCTTATTGGACAAGTTCATGTAACGTTAGTCCCTCCCGGTTTGTGTCTATTTTCTTCTGTTTTAGAGCCTGATAAACACAACCCATGGTTCAGTCATTGTACTGAGGTCAAGAAGAATGCACTAGAAAACAAATTGGTCAATCCATAGTATGTTACAGTCTAAAGAGTCACACTGTTTAATATTGTATATCCCATACTTTGTCTTCTAACATTGCAAAATGTTCTTACAATGTACTTTTTTATATTACAATGTAATACCAATTGTTGTAACAATTAGCTAACTTCAATAATTTGTGCCTCTTATTAGCTACTCACGAAATTACAAATGTATCATCTTTAAAACATGCAGGAATAGACACTGGTTGTATTGGAATCAAAGGATTCTGTTCTGAAATGATTACAACATTGTGTGTGTAGGACTGTTGGTTCATCATGCATTGGCCTTACTAATGCTATCAATATTTTCTCTCTCTCCCTTTCTTTTCTGCAAATTAATTAATGATGTAATGACAGGACAAGCCGGTGTTACGAAGGAACACAAATCATCCTCCTTACCAGTCGGCAGAGAAACGAGAGGGATAATTCAAATTGAGAAGTGGATCAACATTTAGAAAACCAAGGTTACACTGACTATGACGTGGAATCATCATGCTTTATACCCACACGGAGACAAGGAGTCTTTGATTCTTTGCTGGTGAATGGAGGAGAACTAGTATGTCTCTCAACAACATACTGTAACATAACAAAACTTGAGTGTAGCCTATGTTTAGGAATCTGGTGATGCTATTATTTCCATTAATTGAATTTCCTTCCGCTCCTCCCTTTTCCCTCTCCTCTATTCTCTGCTGGATGCCCCCTTTCAGGCGTGGCCTAAACGTCACCCCCACCCGGTCCCCAGGCGCCACCCTCCTCCAGCATGTAAGTCTAGCTAGCCTGTTTAAGCATTAGCATTTACATTTTATTGGAAGCATTGAGATTTAGAGCGAGGGATCTATCAGCTCTGAACAGACAGGATGAGTTAACAATGCATTACCTGCCTTTTATGCCAGCTATAACTCTCTGCCCTGGTCACTAGAAGATATTAATGGAGGGAGGAACGGAAGGATCGAGGAGGGAAGTGAAGGTTGGTTGCATTCCCGCCAAGGGAGAGGGGGGGGGACTATAGGCCCTGGAGAAAAGAAATGTACGTAATAGGGAACAGGGTGCCATTTGGGACGCAGATTAGATATGGAGATGCTGGGTCTCTGTTGCCTTCTTTACTGCACATTAAACATGATAGTGAGTAAAATTAAAGAATCACTTCGCAATCACCTTCATACGGATCAGTGATCTACGCGCCGCTGTGCTGTGAGACGCTAATGCCAGAGCTGGGTTAAAATACAATTTAAAATATTTCACACTTTTTGAACGCTTGCTCTAAGCTGCCTGGCATGACAGATTCGCCAGGTGTGCCTTTTGGACTATTCTGTTGGTCCATTAAGCCAGGAAAGATCAGTCAAGCACAGTCTGCACAGATAAGCTATTTTAAATTATTTCAAATAGTAATTGAACCCAGCTCTGGTTCTGCGCTGTGAGAGGCTGAGGCAGAAGCCATCACTGCAGTCAAGGTATTTCCATAATGTCTGTGCAGCAATAACACAGAACAACAGCTGGAGGACAGCTGTGCAGAGCTGATCAGAACACCAGTGAGACCACCAGAAATTGCATTGGTCTCAGAGATACTCAGACACACAGCCCCATAACTTCTGAGCATTTAACAAAATAATATAGTGTATTCTGTATACATTCAGTGGCAGCGTGTGTATAATAGGTCTGTGTTGTTGAACAGACCATGCAACACTGACCAAGCCCACCTCAGCCATCCTTCCCTTCCCCCGACTCTAGCAACCCCAGCTGCACAGTAGCCACCACGACACTCATTTGTGATGTGCAGCAAGACAACCAACCTGTCACAGGCAATGTCCTCAAACTCATTTACACTGAAAGTTACTGATACTCTTACCGCACCGGCTGTGTTTGTGGAGGCTGGCGCGAGCACACAAACCCATTATAGTACCTCCATTTGTTAGGTCTGCTCACACTCCATGACATCACTGCAACAAAAATCACAGGAAAGCCATGTATTGTATTTTTACAGTACACAAATAACTCAGACGCACAATACTGAGCTGAAATATTGATTTAGCTAGACAGCAAATTCTCATCTGTAGTCCCTTGCTTATTTGACCTCAACTGGTTCTTTAAGCCTGATCATATTTTCCCAGATGCCTCAGTGTTTATACACCACACACAAACACACCATGGTCCTAAGGCTGCGTTCTGATCATCTATCCTCCTCCAGAAGTGTGCACTTGTTCACTCCAACTCATGCAGTTAATAACATTAGATTGGTGGAAGCATGGCTGTAGGGACTCCAGTCAATTCCTTTTAAAGGGTAGAAAATAGGAACATAGCCTCTCCCAGTTCTTCAGCAGAGAACACAGACCAGGCTCCATAAAATCCCGTTCACTCCCTCTGCTGGGCTTAATGGTCCCACAAGCTGGACAATTTACCGGTGACCTTAGCATTCCATTTGTGGAAGAACTAAAAAAAAAAAATCTCTGAAAATTCCAATACCCAGATATAGTTTTGCAGCAAAAAGAGACTGAACGAGTGAAAGGAAGGGAGACCTAGTGGCAGAGATCTGATTGTTCCATGATTAGGGTCAGGTGTTTTACTGACCACCATGTAATCGAAGCAGGAATAACTAGTCTAGGCCCTAGCTGTAGCTTTTACTATGCAAGACATCTGCGATTTCCATGACAGAGTGACCAGGTGATAGCCATGATCCCTTTTGATGTAACTTGTAAAATCCCCTTCAAATCGGTGATGTAGGAGAGAAGACAGGTGAAGGATTTTTAAGCCTCAAGACATGGATTGTGTGCATCTGCGTGCCATTGAGGATGAATGGGCCATATTTAAGTGGCTTTCAACAGGGTACAGTCGGTGCCAGGCACATCAGTGTGTCAAGAACCACAACACTGCCGGGGTTTTCCATGCTCAACAGTTTCCCCATGTGTATCAAAAATAGTCCATCACCCAAAGGACATCCAGCCAACTTGACACAACTGTAGGAAGCATTGGAGTCAACATGACCAGCATCCCTGTGGAAAAGTTTCAATACCTTGTAAAGTACATACCACAAAGACTTGCAGCTGTTCTGAGGGCAAAAAGGGGGGGATCTAACTCAATTACAAAGGTGTTCCTAATGTTTGAACATTGTGTAAAGCTGCCTCATACAGCCCAGGTGGAAGAGAATAGCCCATTTAATTAATTCATGTAAAGAGCGTAAAGTTGCATGAAAGGAATACTTCCTCCCATCTGTCACCCACATGGTACTGTTCAATTCAAATTAGTTTTTGAAAAGTCAGACTACACATTCGTCAACCAACTATTCACAGCATCTCAATTATTGCATTCTTATAAATGAAGATCCAGTAAGTGCTCTCGAATGTGAGCTATGAGATTTATGGGCAAAACAGTACTGAGGCAATCCATAGTAACATGCCAAGTGGCTCCATCTGCTGGTATAATATGATTAGTGCAGTTACTCAGCTAGTAGAAACATCACCAGGCCTTTAAAATGTTGGAAACAGTTTACTACAATTTAATACAAGACAAAACAAATTTGCAGAGCATTAAAAATGGTAAAATACAAATGCTGCACATTTAAAAACATTATAAAAAAAATGTATGCCTTCAAATGAAATCTTTGAAAGTAAAGGAGTGGTGTGAGAAAATAAAAGTTGACAGGTTTTTATTCAGGACACACAAAAAAAATCTAATGACATGAAACATGTACAACCCTGTTACACATGTCCAGAATAGGGATGTTTCTCAACAGAAGGATGTCATTTACAAAAAAACAGTTGTTTCTATGACTACAGTGGCTAGACAACTCAGAATTCACAAACAATAAAGAATTCACTGCAAGAGAGGGGAACAAATCAAGTAAATCTAGAGAACAGCCGATGAACAGGACTCTGTCCATCAACTCAGCAATATATTGGCTACACCAAATGAACTGGGATATTTGCCTCTTACGGGACTACATGACCTTACAGTTTGTCACTACATATGTGGATGTTGATATGGGAAACAAGGTCTAAGGGGTCAAATCTTTCTACAACTCCTTTAAATCAACTTAATGATAGCAAGTGGGAAAAAAATACACTTAACATTTAATCCAAAGTACTGACATGATCTTAAAATGTTAGACTAAAGCAACAAGAATCCCATGAAATAACACTGTCTGCCTTGTTCCAGTCTCCCAAACAGCGCACTGACAAGAGCACTTTGGCTGAGACATTTAGCCACAGGGTGGCGTACCTTGATCAAATCAATGCTGGTTTTGTTTCGCATTACTGCAGAGCATGTGGATTGTCCAACCTCTCATCATAGGAATGGTTACAGTTCAGCATTACTGTGATAATGTTGTGTATATACTCAACAATCAAGTGGTCATTCACATTTGCAAACAACAATGGCTTGAAACACCGGGCACAACTTTTGAAGTGACCCTTCTGTTCCTCTGTAGCAGGCATAAAATAATGGCCTGAAACTAGAGCCCCGACATACTGGTCTTGACCAGAGGAAGAAACTGACAGGGGGAGGTTTTCTGCACGGTTCAACCAATCCAATAAATGTGGAGGTGGAGTTAAGATTGAGTGTCACCAGTCAGATCACAGGACCTTTCCATGAAAAATGATACAGCTGATTGTTAGGGCACTCAGCAGAGGCTAGTTCATCTAATATTTTCTTACTTGTGCTTGATGGGAGGACACTGATTAAAAGGTAATCAAAATAATCCAATTCCAAGTTAGGAATAAGCGGCTACTCTAAAATATATTCATGATCTCAGCAATGGAATCAAAGCTACACAGTTGACAGGGCAAAGCTACAGAAAAAACATTGGGACAAAAGGGCTAAAATATTAACATGACGATGATTAAAACAAAACGTACAATCCAGCCACACTACTAGCAAATTTGAGAGAAAAACCATGAAGGAGTTTTACGCAAAGGGGCCATATTTACCTTAGAACATCAAAGTTGAACTAAAACTACCGAAGAAAAAGTCTAGAAGATGTTTTTTGACCAAGGTGGCCCAATACGGGGAAATCAGATAATACAATTCTATTGTTTCTACTGCATAACTAACTAAGGTTTAAGACTTGCAAGGCTGTCGGCTTCCCAGTGTCAAACATGGCCGTTGCCCACATTCAACGTTTCCACAGATTGCCTGATCGAGGATCAGTTGCCCTGTTAGATCAATTAATATATGGACCAGATACTGGATCAGCAGTCAGACACTGAATACAGGTCCCTGGACCATGCTATGATAGACTGCCCATTTTAACGTCTCAGTGAAGACAACTACCTTCAAGTCACCTTAATATGGCTGCCTGTACCTAGACAGGGTACCACAGAATCTACGGTCTTCCTGACACAATTATATGCCATAAAAATTAAAATACTGCACAAAAAGCACAAAGTGAAAGAATAAAGCACGAGGTTGAAAAAAACAAAAAAACAAGCCCTTCCCAGTAGCGAGCGCAGCACAATCTTCCTGCATCCTTCTCAGTTTCTATGTAAAATGGCAAGGTTGAACTGTTAGTTATTCAGGGTTATTAGCCTGTACATTGGGGCATGGAGGGAGGTATCATGAGAAAGTGGGCAGTGTTCTCCATCGTTGGTTTGTGTGGTTTTTGTCATGTCATTACCAATGGGGTGGGGGTTGTCAGTCGGTACCAAATCCCTCCCCAACCCTCTATTTTGCCCTAACCCCTCAATGTTTGCAGATCAATACGGTGGAATATTTATCACCACTGATTATACCTACGCAGACTATTCATACAAGTTAACATCAAAGGGTTAAGGCCAAGGGGGAGGAATAGGGTGTGATTTGGTGCTGGCTATACGAGTCTCAGGATGTCCCTGCAGAGTCGGGGGCAAGAGGTCAGTGACCGTTCCCATGGCAAGACATCCCGCTCACATGCTTACAGCGCCCTTCTCTTTCTTGTCCCCATCTTCGTGCCAGGTGAGGCGCTCCTCATAGAAGGCTATGACGATCTGCGGGCACTTGTGATTGGCCTCCTTGGCTAGCACCAGATCTGCCTCGTCAGAGTCCTTCCTGTAGAGTAAGGAAATAATATAACATCCTTATTTACAAACCTACTGCCATGGTGATTTAAAGCCGAGATTTGGTAGTATACTGCTTAGTCGACAACTCAATTTGTCGCAAAACTCAATCGGGACAAAAAAGTTAGTAGACCTAAACTATTATCTTCAAGACAGTAGAGCAACCACTACAGTTAACCAGTTTGTCACCAGTTTGAAAACAAATTCTTATGTTGTTGTAATCTAACAAAAGACAACAAGGTCAACAATGTCTAAGTACAACACTCACCACTTCATGAGGAACATGAGATCTCCACAGGAGTCTGTGGCTCCAATAATCTTCTCCGGTACCAGACCCCTCTCAAAGCCTCTCGCAATCAGGACTTCATCCTGGAGAAAAGACGAGTAATACCTTTATGTTGTACAATACAAGTGTAACACAAAGCCTTTGTCATTCCAGTGAAAGTTGATCAAGAGGGTGTTGATTATCATTTCACTTTAAAATGAGCTCTTTGCAAATGAAAAGTTCACCAGGAAGATCAAGCCGCTGTTCTAGCCTACAATAACACTGCAGCACCACTGAAGAGGTTGTTAAGTGTCAGCTCACCTATCAGTAGGCTGCAAATGCTGAAAGTAAAAAATGGCAATGAAAGTCACCCCCTTTCAGTAATCGAGGATTGGTTTCGTAGACTTGCACATGGCAGTCAATTCACCTAGATCTTGTCTAGTGTAAACAACCTAGCCTGGTATATAAATCCATTTTGGGGTAAAAGGGTTTATCTACACCAATTAATGAGGTAGGTTACACACCTCTTTTTTCCGCTTGGGCTTGTTGCTGCTCCCCTCCTCATCGTCATCATCATCAGAGTTCCTCCTCTTGCTGCTGCCTTCCTTGCTACGGCCTGATGATCCCGCGCTGGACTTGGATCCTCCACTGCTGGGGGTTGCACCACTACTGCTAGGCTTCTTGTAGGTCTTCATGAACCCAGCAATGAGCTCAGGGCAGCCAAGATTCTTCTCTGGCTCCCATGTGTTGTGCTTTCTGCAATGAACCATGCATTGTAAAAGCAAGTTTGACATTTGACAGGAGGTATACACACTAGTGTCCCAACAGTTTAAACAATTCAGTGTGAACTAAAAAAAACTAAAGCATGTTGAAAAGAATGGCCCTATTTTTTAAATAAAGATCTGAGAACTAACAATTACCAAAATAAAGACAATCAGGGAGAATCTAAAAATTATGCATTCGGGAGTATTTTTGTCATGGCATAGGGTCACTCAGCATAAGCCATGGGAAAATGTATAGAATTGCAGTAAATAAAATAAAAATTAAACTACATCGTCTCTGCAGCCATAAGGAGGGCCTCAAATGTTAGGTCGGCAGCTGAGCTAATGGCCACGAAGCCCACTAACTAAGCCACATTATGGAAGGAAAAAATAAACTGCATTGGTCATTTTAGGAGTCTCCAAAGAATGGTTTTACCCTCCATGTGTAGGAGTCAGAGTTGAACATTAGACACAGTAGCTGACCAAACTCAACTGTGACGTGTCTGATTAACTCCACCAACGAGTTAAACAGACCAGGCGTTGAGGAACTCAGCTCAGAATAACTTAATTTGACCAAGGTCAATTGTTTAAGTATCATGAAACGTGTACCTTGTACCAATGTTTGTCTTCTGTAGTTGCATGCCTTTGTTTGCTGACGTCCACAATTTTCATGAAACGTTCATCAAATACAACCACTGTTTACTCATTGCTGTTGCTCTAGGATGGTAACGCTATGAAAATGTGCATGTGCCAATTGAATATCAACAAGGAAACGGTCAGTGTTTGTATTTGATTACATATTATTTTAAAAGTATGGTTTTCAGCTAACAAAGGCGCACAACTACAGAGAACAAACGTAGGTACATGGTAGGCATTTCAGAATTAAAAATTGTTGAAAGTATTGACCTTGGGTGAATCAATGTAGTCTGGGCTGAATTCCACAGAGCCTTGTCTCTGCTCAACTCTGTTGGTAGAGTTGATCAGAATTTTCCTTCAGTTTAGTCAGCAAAAGACGCAGGTAACATTTTAGACACTCGTTTTGAAACATACTGGAAGGCATGACATATTTTTGTTTTATTTGGATGGCTAAAGGTAGAAATGAGCTAGCTACTGCTACAGGAAGCATATTCATATTGAAAACATGTCAAAGTAACATTGCATCACAATCACATGAGGAACAGACTTACTCTGAATAACCTTTCCACTTCAGGAAGAATTCAACTCGGCCCTTCACCGTCCTCCTGTCCAGCACCTTCTCCACAATGAATTCTTCCTCTTCTGAAGATGAGCCTGAGGCACCATCATCATTTTCACGAGTCTTCTTTCCCATGGCTAGCTAGGTTACAGTACCTAGGGTGAGTTAAGTGGCACGTCTCAACTTTTGAGAACCTAGCAAACGTCGAAACAAGTTTACAAATGTGTGCAATAAAGTTACACACTGGTCTGCTGTCCATAGCTAGCTAACTACGCACACTATGAAGTCATCAAAATTATAAAGCCGATAAACTAGTTAACTTGTCGAGGGTCATCTAGGTTAAACCCTGGCTTAAATGAATTATTCCTCAACCATGTCCCGACAGCTGATTGTCCGTTTAAAAGGAAATCACTTGAATTATAAAGTACGCTAGGTTAACGTTTGCTCGGTCAACAAATACTGTTAAATTAGCCGGCATGCGTATATTTGACTTATTTGATAAAACACATAACAATTTCCTCTCAATATGGGTAAAATAAGTACTTAGTTAGCAAATTGCGGTTTTAATTCATTGCAGTTTGTTAGAAAACGATGCACAGGGACATTCAAATCTAAGGCGAAAGCGTGTAGCTACACAAACGTTAGCTAACATGTTTGTCCCAACCAGCTAGCTAACCGTTCACTACCAACGTAGCTAGATAATGTTAGCTAACTAAGCCATTTTGCAAACGTTATCCTCAAGACTTTCAGCTTTTTTTTAACTAGCTAAGAAATAGCTTCATGTTTTTACTCACTTTTGTAATTCGGATGAATTTATTGGAAACCCAAATTGCTTTCTTCCACCACACGGTTAGCTTCAGCAGTTGGCTGGATGCTTTTTCTGGGCTTTTTGTTCCCCCTCCCCACACGACTTGCTTGCGCGCCAAAAGCACAATAGCAGACCGTGCACGCCCACGAAAAGGACGGCGTCAAACTAAATAACTGTAATTTAATAAGTAAATGTTATGGCTAAAGATGTCCACTAAATAAATATGCAGACATTTCAGGATCATTTGGCAAGCTTGATCAAATACTATATTACGTTTATTTATACAGATTTGCCAGAACATCCAATTTAATTCCATTGAAGTGACGTATTTTGACGTACACATTAAAACAATATAAAACGTAAACTCACTCCCACCCCCGGCTGGTGTCGTTTTATTATTGGATATTGCTGATAACTGACTGTGAAGTACCCAATCGGAGTAGCAGCGGAAGAGGAACAATATAATTCAGCGGGAACAGCTAACCAATTGCTGAATCCAAGAGGCGTATCCGTCCCTATTTATTATACTATTTTCTTTCCAGGCACGGTCGTCTCTCTGTCGCAGAATTTCTGTCCTCGAATAAGGAACAAGGGATCGGAAACTACCAGCCACAATGTCGAAGGAGGTAAGTTTCTCTAGTTAATATATACCTGCAATTTTGTGATATATACGTTTAGTGTATTAATATATCGTGCACGTTGACCAATCTAGTCAAAATGGCTTTCCCTTCACGAGCGTCTATTGCAGCTATAATTGTGGGGATGCCGCCATCTTAGCTACAGGCCTCATGGCGTTGATCGTTCTTGCGTTTTTGTTTAGCCATTTGAAGCGGACGTTAAATGTATCCATTGTGTTTTACACTACACTTTTGCTATAATATTATTCGATCGTTTTTTCACATTTCCCGGTTTAAAAAAATCTTGTTTGGTGTACACTTGCCGAATGTACAATATGGAGTCGCAGTCGACCCCCACCACCCGTGGTCAAGGCCTTTCTTTTACTACACGGTGCTGACGGCATCATATGTTGTTGTTCGATCTCCACAACTTGTTTCGGGTAACTTCAGGAATATGTCAAAATGATTGGCCTAGTTCGCTACAATGTAGCGCTCGCTCTCATTTGCTTCTTTCGCTCTAAATGCGTTCTCCCTTTATGTCCAGGCCCCACGTGAACCCGAACAGCTCCGCAAGCTGTTCATCGGAGGTCTGAGCTTCGAAACCACGGATGAGAGTTTGCGAGCACACTTCGAACAATGGGGATCTCTTACAGATTGTGTGGTGAGTGTTTGTGTACACATTTGAAACCTTTATACCTAGTTGGCTGCAGTATTACGGAATGGGTTTCCGTTGTCAGTCAGGGTTTGATTGGTTAACTTACATTGAACATCGGTGTAAGTTAAATATTTTTGCATTACCCTCTATTACCAACAGGTAATGAGAGATCCAGCCAACAAGCGCTCCAGGGGGTTTGGATTTGTCACCTATGCTGGTGTGAATGAGGTTGACGCTGCCATGGAAGCACGTCCCCACAAGGTTGATGGTAGGCTCGTAGAGCCGAAGAGGGCGGTGTCCAGAGAGGACTCCAGCCGACCAGGTGCTCATGTCACAGTGAAAAAAATATTTGTTGGGGGTATCAAGGAAGACACAGAAGACTCACACCTGCGAGACTACTTTGAGCAATTTGGCAAGATTGAAGTAATTGACATTATGACTGACCGCAACAGTGGCAAGAAGAGGGGCTTTGCCTTTGTCACGTTTGATGACCATGATGCAGTTGACAGGATTGTTAGTAAGTAGTGGTCTGAATGTCTTTCTTTATCATTAAAATCACTGGCCTTTTGTGTTTTGCTGTAATTGTAAGTCTATCTTCTATCCCCAGTTCAGAAGTACCACACACTGAACGGTCACAATTGCGAAGTGAGGAAAGCCTTGTCCAGACAGGAGATGCAGACTACAGGAATGGGTATGAGGGGTGGTAAGTCCATGACTTCTTCATGGCAAGTGGTTTAATCTTTAATTATTTCTGAGGTTGGTCTGGTACTAATGGTTTATAATTTTCTTCCCAGGCCGTGGTGGTGGTGGTGGTGGCGGCGGTGGCAACTATGGCAGAGGTGGGGGATACGGAGGTAATGACTTTGGCTGTGATGGATACTTCAGTGGCCGGGGTATGTGGTGGTCCTGAACCACTCAATATCTCTGCTTGAACCTGTGTACTTAACCACTTGTGATTGTTTCAATATACTTTAGGTGATGCTGACTCGTCTGTTTCAGGAGGCAGAGGGGGTGGATATGGAGGTGGAGATGGTGGTTACAACAATGGTTATGGGGGAGGAGATGGTAAGATTTGATTTCTCTGTAGGACAAATGACAGCAGGAAGAGCTATAACATGAGACTCACAGCAACAGACTGGTCCATTTACATTTTAGTCATTTAGCAGATGTCCCCCCCTCAGTGAAATCAAACCCACAGGGTTCCATGTATATCTACAGTCTGTATGCTTGTTGCTGGGAGTGTATTTAGACTAGAACCTTACTTTCTATAGGTGGCTATGGAGGAGGACCCGGTGGTTATGGTGGTGGTAACCGTGGCTACGGTGGAGGACAAGGAGGTTATGGCGGAGGACAGGGTGGGGGCTACGGTGGCGGAAATGGTTATAACGACTACAACAATGGCAATGGCAACGGCGGGAACTTTGGCGGCGGTAAGTCCATGGCTTCACCACAAGAGGCAGCACCAGTTGCTGGTAAGTGGATGGCTTCATAGGCTGTGATCAAATTCTCACACTACATTCTGTTTGGTTAAAGTATTGATCTACCTATACTTCCCTTCTAAGTGGCATGTAGTAAGAATAAAATGTTACCATATTAAACCTGAGATTTCGCATACAAAACCTTAGAGGCGTAGGCAGGTAGCCTAGCGGTTAAGAGCGTTGGGCCAGAAACCGAAATGGCCTACTAAATAAGAAGTAGTATGAGAACTCGGTCATAGCTGACTTGATGAAAGTGATGCATGAAATACTCTATCCGAGCTGTACACAAATGATTGGGAATGTCCTTGAGCCTGTGTAAAATGGCCAGACTAATCTTCACTAATTAATGTGACTTTACATTGTGTGCAGGTAACTTCGGTGGTGGTGGTGGTGGCGGTGGCAATGGTGGCGGAAATGGCTACAATGACTTTGGCAGCTACAACAACCAGGCTTCCAACTACGGCCCGATGAAGGGTAACAACTTTGGCGGCGGCAGCGGTGGTGGTGGTGGTGGCAGCGGCGGTGGTGGCAGTGGCGGGGGTAGCGGCGGTGGCAGGAACAGTGGCCCATATGGTGGTAGGTGGCACACGTCAGGCTATCAACTGCTCAGCCAGTGCTAAGCAAGTATGTCACTAACGGTTAGTTTGTCAAAGCATTTGACTGTAAATTAACACCTTAATTTGTACTTTGAGTTTCTGGAGGCTCTTTCTGATTCTACCGTTGACCTTTTGTATGTTTCTTTTCAGGTGGTTATGGAGGTAGCTCAGGTGGGGGTGGCGGAGGTGGCGGATATGGTGGGGGCTCCGGTGGACGACGGTTCTAAATGTTCAGAAGGTATGTTTTTAAATGTGACTGTTTGAAACATAATGTGTGTAGATGAGATTTACACATATTCTAGAATTTTGTTAAATATGTAGTGTTCTGAAACTAGGGGATCCATTATTTTACACTTTGATACATAGAGTCCTTGTGTTTTTAGCTCTTGAGCCAAGTGTTAAGAATGCTGGCTCTGGATCTCATGTAGTAGGTTCTGGTCATTCCATCAGTCAGTACACAGTTTAACTTGATGTTGTTCCATATTGTTCAACAGGACTCAGTACTTAGGAGAGGAGAGCGAGACAAGTGACAGGGCAGCTGCAGGTTTACAACCTAGATCTGCTCAGCCAAACAGATGTGGCAGGTTACATCTGCTACAAGAAGAGATGTGTACAATAGAGAAATCATGGAGGGGCTTCATTTGTTTTTCTGTGTTGTCAAACAGGATTATTTGATGTTTCTGGAAAGCAAGCATTCCAATGAGGTTTTATGTAGTTTTTCTTTGAGTCGTTTTTATTTTTGTGTAACTGCAACCAATCAAGTTGAAATAAACCACCTTTCAGTTTTTTTTAAACTGTCGTTCAGTCTTGTTAGTGTCTTTTAGGGGAATGAGGGGGAGGGTGTTTTCTGGTTTGGGTGTTTAATGCATTAGAACAAATACAGGTCCACACGACTGATGGATTAGGTCAATGACTCTTGAAGAAAAGTACCACTTGTCAATGGAGACTTGCCTAGCCCCATGTTTTATTTCTTGCGTGGGATGTCCTTAGTCTCTTTCAATGCACATGCTACAGAATGTGCTGGATACATGTTATTTTCTACATCACTCAAAGGAAGGTTTGACAAAGTGATACCATAGCTTTGAAGTCATTGCTGAACACGGTCCCAATGGATTAAGTTATGGTAGTATAATACTCAGTCAACAGTTCATGATCTCTTTGAGAACTGCACCGGAGATTTGAGTTGGCTGGCTAGATCACTCGCCTGTCATACAGCACACCTGCCAGCAAAGGCTAGCTTACATGATGCAGTCTTGAGGCTAGCCAGCCATGGAAGCCAGCTGAGCTGAGGGCGAGTCATAGTAAACAGCCCATCGCCTGACAGGAGCAGTGTGAAGCAGGGGAGAGTGAGTAGCAAGAAGGCATGAGACTAGCAGGCAGCCGCTACCAAATGGCTTAAATGCTGTCTGTGGGTAAGGAGACTTTTCCAACTACTGTTAGTTTAAATAACATGTTCTGTAGTTAATACGCGCAAACTCTTGTAGTTAATGTAGACATGAATAGTATAGCATTCATGACCATGTACAGTTTATTTGGATGTGCAGAGATGTTAGTACAATTCACCGGCCCCTGTTCATCTGGTAATACAAGGGGCATTGACCTTTGGCACTAATCGTAAAGATATGCTACAATCCTTGTAATGCATGCTTATGTTGGCAGTCAAACTATGAAATGGTAACAGACTAATACCTTTCAATGTTGTATCGTCTCAGTCTCCTTTTCTTCTGATATTTCCTAGGAAACTAACTGCTCTGAAGGACTGCTACTGAAAGCATGATGGCGTTGCACACCGTAACATTGCACAAGGTAAGTGACTGTTTAGTAACGGTTGGAAATATTCACAATTTTTATTGTGGGAGAATATCTGAAGCCTCATCTCTAAGGCTGTTGTGATTTGTCTTCTGTTTTAGGGTGCCTGGAGAAATGCAATGGTTGTTTTTGTTACTGCTGTGCAGGATTTAACTTGTTTTTTTACCCACATCTGTTTATCAATAAAATATTTTTACATAAATATCTTCTATTTTGGTCTGTCATTTGTATTTACTATGCTTAAACGGCTGCGTAGATGGTAAACAATTTTCATCCTCTAATACAATTCATGCAGGGATGTAATATAATTTCCCCAAATGTATGTCTTGATTGACTGACAAGGCAATTTCAGGAAGTTTGCACACCACTTGAGTTTTTCGACTTTGTGTTACAGCCTGAACTTTCATGGCATGAATTGCAGCTTTGTCACTGTCCTACCCCATGTCAGTGGAATTATTTTTTGAAATGTGTAAAGATGTCAACCACTAATGTGGAGTGACTATTTTGCAGAGTAAATTTGCTTAGGTAGTTGCATGGACTCTGTGCAGTAAGTATGATTTGAATGGCTACCTCATCTCTGTACCCCACACATACAATTATCTTTGAGGTTGAGCAGTGCATTTCTAACATCAAGACCAGGGAGTTATTGAATGTCACTTTGCACATGGTGACATTACTAATTACACTACAAAGATAGGTGTCCTTCGAAATGCTGTTGCTGGAGATGGTGGCCAATGGTGACTTTAAAACCGTTTAATGACTGATTGGAGGACACTGAGGCTGGATCAACATTGATACTCCACAATGCTAACCTAAATGAGTGTGAAAAGGAAGCCTGTACAGAACAAATATTCCAACCATGCATCCGGTTGGCAAGATATTACTATGCCCTGAATAGTGTTATGCTTGGAGCAAATTTGACACATTAAGCACGGTTGTGGCTGCATCATGTTATGGGTGTTCGTATCCGCAAGGACAACTTTTTTTTTTACTTAAATGGATTTGAACACAGGCAAAAGCCCAAAGGAAATCTGGTTCAGTCTGCTTTCCATCAGACCCTAAGAGGCAAAATCACCTTTCAGCAGGACAATAACCTGAAACACAGCCAAATATACACGAGTTGCTTACCAAGGCTACATTGAATGTGGGTGGCCTAGTTTTGACTTAGATCAACTTTTGATTTGGGTGTGAATGCTTGTAAAATTTCATTTTTCAATAAATATGGATTACGTCAAGGGGTATAAATATTTTCGTAAGGCACTGGTCTTACAACTTTGAATAAAATGTATCCAGAACAAGCATAGCCATATGACTTGTAACTATTGACTCGCTTGTACATGAGCACAGTATCTAAAAAAATAAACTTTTAGCTGCCATACACAACATTAACATGTTGGTTTCATGAGCTGAAATAAGATGCACAAATGTTCTCATTTTGTGCACATATGTTTATATCCCTGTTAGTGAGCATTACTCTGTGCCAAGATAATCCTTCCAATTCAGGTGTGGCATATCAAGAAGCTGATTAAACCGCTCAGTACGCCCAACCTGCCTCGCAACCGCAGACACCGTGTGTGTGTGGGCGAGTGGTTTGCCGATGTCAACAGAGTGCACCATAGTGGGGTTATGGTATGGGCAGGCATAAGCTATGGACAATGAACACCATTGCATTTGGCAATGGCAGTTTGAATGCACAGTGATAATGTGGTGAGATCCTGAGGCCCATCAAAAAAAATGTTTATAAAGGTATGTGACCTACAGATGCATATCTCTATTCCCAGTTGTGAAATCCATAGATTAGGGCCTAATTGATCTATTTTAATTAACTTATATGAACTGTAACTTAGTGGAACTTTTTGAAATTGTTGCGTTTTATAATTTTGTTCAGTATACTTAATGTACTGTACCTGTATCAACATTTCATAATGGTATATAAACAGTGAGGCAGTATACAATAGCTGTCCAATAGATTTCATCTTTACATTATTCTCCATCCAACACATCAGTACGTGGCACCAGGTATACGTTCCCATCAGGGGTCTGCTGTAGAGAGTTGTCCTCTATAGAGTAGGGATGTCCATCCTCATCCCGGAGCTGAGAGAACACCTCCGCATACAAGTCTGTGAGGCGGTGTTTAACAATAGCCAGGTTGTGTTGGAACTCCATTCTCTCTCTGGCCAGGTGATCCCTCTGAGCCTGCAGTTGACCCAGCTCTCCCTCCAGGTAAACTATATTCTCCAGCTTCCTCTTCCTGCAGTTCTGAGCCGCCACCTTGTTCTTCCCCCTCCGGCGGATGTCTCTGACGAGGGCGAGCTGGGAGTCCGTGAGCGTGTACTTGGTCAGGAGTTCGTTGAAGTCGTCCACAGGTAGGTTGATGATCTTCCCCAGAGGGAAAGGGATCTTGAGGGCGTGAGCTCTGCGTTCGTCCCGACTCAGAGGGACAGGAGGAGGGTTGCCTCTGGGTTTTACATAAAACGCCTGAGAAGAGCTCCCTATGCTGACAGAGCTGTTAAGGTGCAAGTCATTCAATGCACCCGGTAAACCCTGTTGATGTTTCATTGACATGGGAGGCAGGAAGTGAGGCTGTGGTTGCATTTGGGATGGTTGTGTTACAGGGAAGTAAGAGGGGTGCGGCCCTGAGTAGGGGTAGGACTGGGTAGGATGCTGCTGATAATCCAAGGAGTAAAGGAGGCTAGCTCTCCTACCTTGCTCACCCATACTCTCCATCCCCCTGTGACTATAGTTCAGACCAACCTCTGTGCTTGAACAAGCAGGTACGCCGGTCATGACATCATCCGGTGAGGCCAGCGGTGGGCTAGACCCCAGCGATAGGCCAGAGTCAGACTCCAGATCATCCACAGTGCATGGTTGGTGTTTGCCCTGCCTGTGATCAGTCCCTAGCATGTGTCGACTCGAACCTTGAGAGAGGCCAGCATTGTCTTTTCCAGCAGACCCCTCACCACTGACACTCATCAGACTCATTTGTTCTAGAAAATTCATCTGCGGTGGTGGCAGAGGGTTCAGAACTCTGGGATTCAGCTGGGCTCCAGAATGAGTTCCAGATTGTCTGTACAGTGCCTCAGTTAATTCACTGGTAGCCTGATGCTGGCAGGCTGGCATTACATCAGAGTAGATTCCCTCATATGCAACATCACGGTTTGTCTCACCACAACAGGGGAGAGACTGTGTATGAGAGTGAGACTGAGCTATGCTATAACTTCCCAGAGATCTAGGTGGCTCTGTGGGATGGTACTGAATACTTTCATATGGGCCATCATGGGGGACCTCAAACTCCTAAAATGAAAAACAAAGTAAGAATCATTAGTTGATGCTTTCTCTTTTCATTAGTTTATCATTACTATGTTACTTTATGTATAAAACAAAATAATTATACATGTTTATCCCTGAGGTTTAAATTGCTATGTGTATTTGTGAACATGCAAAATATAATTTCATAGGAGAATGAATAAATCATCTACGGGAATGAGTGTAAGAAATGAAACTCTAAAGCAGTGTGTGTGTGGGGGGGCAGGCTGGCTATCTTACCTATAAGTCACCTGCTGCCCATAGCACACAGTTCACCCCCACCTTGGTATGCACCCATAGCACACAGTTCACCCCCACCTTGGTATGCACCCATAGCACACAGTTCACCCCCACCTTGGTATGCACCCATAGCACACAGTTCACCCCCACCTTGGTATGCACCCATAGCACACAGGTCACCCCCACCTTGGTATGCACACAGTTCACCCCCACCTTGGTATACACCCATAGCACACAGTTCACCCCCACCTTGGTATGCACCCATAGCACACAGTTCACCCCCACCTTGGTATACACCCATAGCACACAGGTCACCCCCACCTTGGTATACACCCATAGCACACAGGTCACCCCCACCTTGGTATACACCCATAGCACACAGGTCACCCCCACCTTGGTATACACCCATAACACACAGGTCACCCCAACTTGGTATACACCCATAGCACACAGGTCACCCCCACCTTGGTATACACCCATAGCACACAGGTCACCCCCACCTTGGTATACACCCATAGCACACAGGTCACCCCCACCTTGGTGGCACACAGGTCACCCCCACCTTGGTATACACCCATAGCACACAGGTCACCCCCACCTTGGTATACACCCATAGCACACAGGTCACCCCCACCTTGGTATACACCCATAGCACACAGGTCACCCCCCTTGGTATACACCCATAGCACACAGGTCACCCCCACCTTGGTATACACCCATAGCACACAGGTCACCCCCACCTTGGTATACACCCATAGCACACAGGTCACCCCCACCTTGGTATACACCCATAGCACACAGGTCACCCCCACCTTGGTATACACCCATAGCACACAGGTCACCCCCACCTTGGTATTAGCACACAGGTCACACCCATAGCACACAGGTCACCCCCACCTTGGTATACACCCATAGCACACAGGTCACCCCCACCTTGGTATACACCCATAGCACACAGGTCACCCCCACCTTGGTATACACCCATAGCACACAGGTCACCCCCACCTTGGTATACACCCATAGCACACAGGTCACCCCCACCTTGGTATACACCCATAGCACACAGGTCACCCCCACCTTGGTAGCACACAGGTCACCCCCACCTTGGTATACACCCATAGCACACAGGTCACCCCCACCTTGGTATACACCCATAGCACACAGGTCACCCCCACCTTGGTATACACCCATAGCACACAGGTCACCCCCACCTTGGTATACACCCATAGCACACAGGTCACCCCCACCTTGGTATACACCCATAGCACACAGGTCACCCCCACCTTGGTATACACCCATAGCACACAGGTCACCCCCACCTTGGTATACACCCATAGCACACAGGTCACCCCCACCTTGGTATACACCCATAGCACACAGGTCACCCCCACCTTGGTATACACCCATAGCACACAGGTCACCCCCACCTTGGTATACACCCATAGCACACAGGTCACCCCCACCTTGGTATACACCCATAGCACACAGGTCACCCCCACCTTGGTATACACCCATAGCACACAGGTCACCCCCACCTTGGTATACACCCATAGCTCATGCTGCCCATGCAAGTCTCTCTTAGGTGTGTTATCAAGTTTCATGTGGAAACAGGTGGTCATTGTGCTGTGCAAGGGGCTGCTTGCGATGTACAGTGCTGTGCTTGCCACCACTCCCTGGCTCTTCATCTTGCCATAACCCAATTGGCCCATTGTCGAGTGTGTGTTACTTTTTAAGTGGGAATACACAGCCTTTCCTTAGATTAAATGTGTCTACATAAACTTGACACTACTGTGGTTGGTTTGCAAGATTGTGTCATTTTCTCTTTTCTCTCTGTCTGTTTGTGGTTGCCTAATTCACTGCCATGGGACTGTTTTGCTAAGAGAGGCCAACAGTATGAAATTGCATCTCACACAGTAAGGATATCATTAAAAACAATAGCTATAGTTTTCCATATCGCTATGGCTACATGTCCAGCTGATGATGGCAGAAGAGAGAGGCTTTCAATCAAACGCAAATCACATTTCAGCTATATGGTTACATAATTATCAGGCTATTGAATACTCATCCTCCTACCTGAAGATCTGTGATGGCCATCAGTTCCTGCCAGGCCAGGTCCATCTCTGGGTCGTGGGGGGCTCCACGTGACCGGGCTCCAGGGGCATGGGTGGGCATCGACACCCCCCCACACAGCCTGCCCGGATTTGCCAAGCCCTGGAGAATGAATGGGTAAATGCTGTAAATCTTAGATATCTTTGAGTTATGGCATTTTTATGCTTTATTTTACAACCCTATTTTGACAATATTTATACTTACAACATGAAAAATGTAATGATTACTTCTTTAAATAGTTGAACACAAAACGAAACCCTTTTTCACAGGAAAGAATCCGATGCCCAGCAAATACACAACCACCACACAACGTTGTCTCAACGGTCTATTTCATTACATGATGTCACCCACCTCACTTTGTCTCCTCAGTGGGAGTATATAGTTGGCTGCTGCACACATTCAGGACAGGCTGTGGTTGCAGGGAACCCTCCTGGAACAGACCGACAGAAACAACGATTATTATCAGCTTTTTTCATTTTTATTTAACCATCAGAATACACTGATTACATGCTGAACTCGTCTCTATTGATTCAATACATAGATGCTAACACACAAAGGAAAAACACTAGAAGTCTCACCTCATCTAAGAAAAACACTACATGTTACAATCCTTGAAGATAACCTGGTGTATTCATCACCTCCGTAAACTGAACACACACCTCATTTCATACTGAAAAAAGATGCACATACCATAAAGGTAGACCCACTAGAGATGGCTACATGTACTAGATGTGTGTTTGGGTGATGTTCTGTGTTGAACTGTTTGGGACATGCGACGACCAGGCACACAGAGTTCCGTTGGGCTGGATCCCTCCTATCAGCTGAGCTGTGGTGCTACTATGTCAGTCACTGATAAGACAATCTGCTGGGAGACAGCACAGCGCTCCCTCTGCAGCAGTAAACAGGGGCTGGGGCCTATGCAGTCAGGCCTATGCTTCTTAGTGTAAATTGAAAGTCAGGGAGGGCTTGGTAACCTTAATAAATTGTTTAACCTTTAAAAATGGTTTAACCTTTAAAATGCTTTATAAGACGTAATGTATTTTATCCCTCTGTAGACGCTCTGGATCAGTAATGATGATAGTGGACATACATCTGGGACATTCCCATTAATAAGTGCTCATTTGAGAGTAGCAGACAGTACATTGTCCTGGTTTTTATAGTCATTGTACCACACATGAATTTCATATTTAGTTTTATGTATTGTTTTTGGCACTATAGATACTAAGATACTTTGGATGATGAGAGGCAACAGGCAAAAACTAAGTTATGCATCTTCCAGCATTTACTGGCATTCCTCACTGGCTTTGTTTGGAACTCATCGTCATTCAAGCAACTTATTTATACTCAGGAACAGAGCAGGAATCCTCTGCAACAGCACAATGATGACCATTCCATCTTCCATTACCACAATTGTTTATTTACTTTATTTTTTTATATTTTTTTTATTCTCATCTCCCCGGCAACACAAAATATTTTCAAGCAATCTGTATATTCCAAGATTTCCTTATTTAAATATCTTAGTGATAAAGTATGTCATTTACAACATAGGATACATTGCTGCTTCAGAGGAGAAAACTTGATTCATTACTTTGGCTCACACATTCGCATGTCACTCTCACACAGCTAGGAAGTGATGGCTCTCACCTGAACACTATTGCAAAAATGTGACATTATCCCAGTAAATACCGTCACCTAATTCATCAAACCACTACATGGTCATCCATCTTTGTATTTGTACTCTGTGATCTGTAGCTACAGGTTCCCATGCATAGCATAAACAACGTAGATGGGCTTGTAACTCATATCCTGCCATAATCACTGTTATGTTTGTGGTGAAGGCTGTTTCCTCTAGTACTGAGGGGGCAGATAAAGTCGCCTGGCCTGGCTATCAACCAGGTCTTACAGATCTTACATCAGGTGTTGCATTAACGCAAAAAACAGCTCAGAGTGAGAAGGTGGTGGGCTATACATGAATATCACAATCCTACTACTCAGCATACATTTTTTTACTCACGATACTAGGCGCAAGGGCAGCAATGCTAACCCAGAGTACTGTGGACAAGAGAAAAGGATGCATTGTGTAGTTCTGAAGAGTAATATCTTAGAAATGGTCAGTAGGTAACCATGACACTAATTCCTGAAGAGGACAAATAAGACATGAATAGTAACAGTGAATAGGTCATTTACTAACTGGAGATAAATTAATGGCTAAATAAGCTATCTGGCCTAAATACTTTCTACTCAATATATAGGCTACTAGGATGACAGTTTGATTATAAATATATGCTTCTTCTTCATATTGGGCATTTGCATAATGTTTTAAATATATGCTTGTGACTATTTTTTTAAATTTAGTGGCAATTGATTGTCAGTTGTATGTTGTCAAGGGGATTATGTTTGTTGAATAACCAGCTATCAATTGCTTCTAATATTTTTGAGAACCTGTTTTGCACAGTGATGACAAGGTAATAATGAATGTATGAAAAAGGAAAAACAGGGTAAATTTAAAACATGAAAGAAGTAGCATTATCTGGCAATGAAAAAAAGCTGGAGAAAGAACATACCTGAGCAACATGTCTCTGAGTCTTCAACACGTGTTCGGGAGACAAAACTCTTCAGAATGACACAGTAGAAACATAATAATCCAGGTAGAGATGAATAAAATGACTTTATATTCACTTTTGTGAGGACGAAGGTGAACGTGTCCACTTTTAACCGACCATTATAGGGAGTGCATGTGCTTTCACTCTTTCTATCTATCTATCTCTCTCTCTCTCTCTCTCTCTCTCACTCTCTCTCACTTTCTCTCTTTCTGTGTTTCTCTCTCTGCCAATCTCTAGCTCTCTGCTCTGCTACATTGACAGTCCCCAGCAGAAAAGGGGTGTCTCTGCCTCCGATGTAAGCAACTTTCCTGTAAAGCAACCACACCACAGTTTTTAGCTTCTATCATTAATAAAACACTTGCACTCTGACAACAACAAAAAATCCCTTTTCCCCACAATAGAAAACCACAGACCAAGGACACGGCATACCCCCAAACAACCCCTTGTTACCTTTTAAAACAAAGACAAATTAGTCTTAGCTAGGATGAATAGATGTTTAATCTACATGTTGCCTACATTCTCAGACTAATGAACCATTATTACTCGTAGACATGATACAACATGATGCACAAATCCTTATACAAATCTAGCTGATCGTGAGTCAGCGAGTCCGCTTCGTATGAAAGGCCTATAAGAAAGATTCCCTCAGAAGTCCTCTGAAAGGAGAGGTTTGTGGAGTGTGATCTGGAGCACCTGGAGTTAAACCTCCCTGGTATTGATTGCTGTTAGAGAGGGCCCTGTGCAAGTGGGGGACGGGGTGAGTTGCAGACAGGCTGGATTGAGACTTAGTTTAGTAGGGATGGAATGTACACCTCCACCAGGTAAGAAAGGCTACATTGTTCTTATATCTGGCAGAGCAACCACTGAGGGAGAGAGAGGAGCAGGGGGAGAATGGAGAGGAGCGTGACTTACAAAACTCTCCCCAACACTGCCCCAATCTAACACACTCTGTATTTATAAAGACAAGCCTAGCCTGTCTAATGAGTAACACTAGCATGGTGGACATTTTACTAGACTTATCTATACACAGACAGGAATTGGTAATTGGTAATAAGCCAATTTAACTCTTCTCGATTATTTGATGAGCTTGGTGGAGTAGTTTTACTTCTGTGCAGTAATGTACATATAGCGGTCGTCCAAAGTGCTGGTGTGGTATTCTCATGTTCCAAATCTGGATGCATAGTAACGACATGCAACATTAATGTTTTTCCAAAAAACAACATGAAAGGGGAATTCTACAAAATCGATTTATAAAGGTGGGGTTCATATTTCCAAAACGTTGAATAAAGAAACAAGAAACCAGTCATATTTGTAAATCACAAGGAACATACACTGAGAGTACAAAATATTAAGAACACCTAGCTATGATTCCTTATTGATGTCACTTCTTAAATCGACTTCAATTAGTGTGTAGATGAAGGGGAGGAGACAAGTTAAAGAAGGATGTTTAAGGCTTGAGACAATTGAGACATGGATTGTGCATGTGTGCCATTCATAGGGTGAATGGGCAAGAGAAAAGATTGAAGTGCCTTTGAACGAGGGTATGGTAGTAGGTGCCAGGCGCACCAGTTTGAATTTGTTAAGAACTGCAACCCTGCTGGGTTTTTCACACTCAACAGTTTTCCATGTGTATCAAGAATGGTCCACCACCCAAAGGACATCCAGCAACATTAACACAACTGTGGGAAGCATTGATGTCAACATGGGCCTTGTGGAATGCTTTCGACGCCTTGTAGAGTCCATGCCCCAACGAAGTGAGACTGTTCTGAGGGCAACTCAAAATTATGAAGGTGTTCCTAATGTTTTGTACACTCAGTGTACTTCTAATAGTACAAATAAAATAACATGGCAGAAGTTTAAAAAAGTCATATTATCAAGTCAGATCCCAGCTCCAAGCCACAGATTATGATGATGTTTTTGTGTCATTGTTCTAAAAAAATGTAACAAGTAGGTGGCTGACAGAGTCAAGAGAGGTGGGTGTCTACCAGGAATCAGAGAGAGAAGGGACTTCCCAACTTCTCAGCTTCCTAGCACCCAGCCCCCTACTCACCCACCTCCTAAGGATGCCAAAGACTAGGCTGTTATTACCCAGACCACAATGGTTTTCACCCTAATTGCAGTTCCTAGCTCAACGCCCTCTCTTTGTGGTGGTGTTTGTTTGCAGCAATTGGTCTTTGACATCTTGGGTAAGTACTTTTCAATTTGTTCTGCTTTAAAGTGTCTCTTGATTTTGATAAGATTTCTTGTCCATTCCCATGATTTGTATAACATCTCTGAGTATAATCCCCCAAACTCACTATTTATTTATTCCTTTGTCCCTGTCCCCTTGGCCCCCCGAGGCACGGCTTGTTCACCCCGCTATCATCCAGAAGTCGAGGTCAGTACAGGTGCATCAAAGCTGGGACAGAGACTGAAAAACAGATTATATCTCAAGGCCATCAGACTGTTAAATAGTCACCACTAGCTGACCACCACCCAGTCACCTGCCCTGAACTTAGCCACTGTCACTAGTCGGCTACCGCCCGGTTACACCACCATGCACCATAGAGGCTGCTGCCATATGTACATAGTCATAGAACACTGGTCACTTTAATAGTGTTTACATACTGTTTAACTGACTTCATATTTATATACTGTATTCTAGTCAAGGCCAACCTATTCAACTATTGCTGTACATATACTATTCTTCAGATATACTACATATTCTATCCATATACTGTCCATAATGTCTATACATCCCATCATATACATATATACTGTACATATATACACTACCGTTCAAAAGTTTGGGGTCACTTAGAAATGTCAGTGTTTTTGAAAGAAAAGCACATTTTTGTCCATTAAAATAACATCAAATTGATCCGAAATACAGTGTAGACATTATTAATGTTGTAAATGACTATTGTAGCTGGAAATTGCAGATTTTTTAATGGAATATCTACATAGGCGTACAGAGGCCCATTATCAGCAACCATCACACCTGTGTTTCAATGGCATGTTGTGTTAGCTAATCCAAGTTTATCTTTTAAAAGGCTAATTGATCATTAGAAAACCCTTTTGCAATTATGTTAGTACAACTGAAAACTGTCGTGCTGTTTAAGGAAGCAATAAAACTTGCCTTCTTTAGACTAGTTGAGTATCTGGAGCATCAGCATTTGTGGGTTCGATTACCGGCTCAAAATGGTCAGAAACAAAGACCTTTCTTCTGAAACTTGTCAGTCTATTCTTGTTCTGAGAAATGAAGGCTATTCCATGCGAGAAATTGCCAAGGAAATTAAGATCTCGTACAACGCTGTGTACTACTCCCTTCACAGAACAGTGCAAATTGGCTCTAACCTGATAAGAAAGAGAAGTGGGAGGCCCCGGTGCACAACTGAGCAAGAGTACAGGTACATTAAAGTGTCTAGTGTGAGAAACAGACGCCTCACAAGTCCTCAACTGGCAGCTTCATTAAATAGTACCCTTCTCATTCAAGGTTTTTCTTTATTTTGACTATTTTCTACATTGCATTATAATTGTGAAAACATAAAAACCATGAAATAACACATGGAATCATAACCAAAAAAGTGTTAAACAAATCCAAATATATTTTATATTTGAGATTCTTCAAAAGTCCCACCCTTTGCCTTAATGACAGCTTTGCACACTCTTGGCATTCTCTCAACCAGCTTCATGAGGTAGTCACCTGGAATGCATTTCAATTAACACGTGTGCCTTTCTAAAAGTTCATTTGTGGAATTTCTTTCCTTCTTAATGCGTTTGAGCCAATCAGTTGTGTTGTGACAAGGTAGGGGTGGTATACAGAAGACAGCCCTATTTGGTAAAAGACCAAGTCCATAGTATGGCAAGAACAGCTCACATAAGCAAAGAGAAACAACAGTCCATCATTACTTCAAGACATGAATTTCAGTCAATGTGGAAAATTCTAAGAACTTTGAAAGTTTCTTCAAGTACAGTCGCAAAAACCACAAAGAGCTATGATGAAACTGGCTCTCATGAGGACCGCCACGGGAAAAGAAGACCCAGAGTTACCTCTGGTGCAGAGGATAAGTTCATTACAGTTAACTGCACCTCAGATTGCAGCCCACATAAATGTTTCACAGAGTTCAAGTAACAGACACATCTCAACATCAACTGTTCAGAGGAGACTTTGTGAATCAGGCCTTCATGGTCGAATTGCTGCAAAGAAACAACTACTAAAGGACAGCAATAAGAAGAAGAGGTGCATGTCCTACTCATTCTACTCCATGATTAATAATGTGTTTTTCCCTTATTCCTCTAAATAGGTATTTTTTTAATTATTGTCACCATTGTGTCATTAGAGAGGAAGGTATTGGAGGTCATGCTTTAACAATCCCAAAATATGCTGTATATGATTTGAGTGGAAAAAATACCTCAGCACTGAACAACATGATTCTGTTTGTTTCTCCTGGTTGTGGTCTGAAGAAGGGAACAATGAGCCAGTAGCTGCTTGGAAGAGAGAGGAAAAGAGAGATGACATGGAAAGTAGAAATAGTAGCAATAGTAGTACTTTATTGATACCATGGAGGAGAATGTCATGCATCACCCCAAGTATATCAACAATACATCATGTTCAGAGACAGGACATGGGCCAATAGCAATGATGATACTATTCAACATAAACCCCAGCCCAATTCCTAAGTAAATATCAATGTGTGTTCACAGTTAGTGGACAGTAGACATCGCCCAGCATTGTGCAACGGACGGTACAAGGCAGGGAGGTTTAAGGGACAATGTGATAGCATGGGCTGCTCCCCTCTCCCCATCTCAGGCTTAAAACCACAGCAGTTAGCAGCTCCCTTCATAAGCACCCAACGCTGTTTTTATCAGCACCGAGCAGAGCTTCCGCCACCCAGCATCCTCCCTTTCCTCCCCTGTCTCCCTCTCTCACTCTGTTTCTGCATCCATGAATGGATGCAGACACACACGCATGCATGCACACAGACACACACAGACACACACAGACACACACACACACACACACACACACACACACACACACACACACACACACACACACACACACACAAACACTTCCAATTACTTCGCACCCCACTATGACCATACACATTCCTGTTATACTTCCTGCTGATAAATAATGTCATCTCATTATTGTTTGAAGTACAAAGTCATAAAATAATAGCTTTTCAAAATGTGAGGTTTGAAAAGGTGACGCTGTATTGTGAAATATCACAAGTCGCCTAATCTGTACATCTTATCATTGGTCATATTGAGACATTACCAATGAATGCAATGATACTGCAGGTTAATGTTCCTCATTTGTTGTTTGTCAGGTGTAATGATTGGTCAATGGCAAACATTTTACTCAACCACAACAGACCGCCATCAGGTTTACTGTAATGATGACTGTGATAGAACTACCAGAGAAAGTGGATATTTGTTATACCAGTATATGCTTTTTGGAGATCCCGTTGTTTAATGTAGTCATCGTATTGATTAAGGTGTTCATTTGAAGTGGCTTGAGTACTTTAGAAGGAGGCATAATGCAAAAGTGTCACCTTTAGACTTTACACTGTCAACGTCTTACGATTTTCCATCAGTTACATGAAAACATGTTCTCCTCTAGCTCTCACTACAACAGTGTTTTATTTGAAAAGCTAGTAGCTATGGTTATGGAGGCCTCTCCCCTCTCTGTGACCTGTCTTTCAGATTCAATACTATTGAATTGAAAGGAAAACCCATTTGCCCATCTTGTAAAGAGGTAAATCCCAGATACAACAAGGAGACAGATATTTCACTGGATGTTTAAATGTGAAGCATCCACTTGGCGTTTCCACTCACTACAAAATATGGTAGTGAGAGCAAGCCCACTGTCGGGCAGTGGGAGAAGATGGAACGAGATGGATTTTGGCCGACATTCTGCAAATTTTCTCATTGATGAAACATTTGATCTCAATACAGTTTTCTGTTCCCAAAACTTAGAATTTGTTATGAACAGAGTTGACTTAAGGTTTGTAGACTTTACCCTTTGCAAAAGTTTTTTTTAAATTGAGTTGTTTAGAAGGAGTGCAAAGGCAACCCTTCTAAAGGCACTCCTTGAGTTATTGAACACGTGCACTTCACATAGTAGGCGTACCCTAACGGAAATATGCAGGTCATGCTAAAATGCACCAATAGGATCTTGCTAGCTGGTGCTTGGCTCTGCCCCCTTCCTTGCTTGTTCTACACACTATGACTAATTTGTTCCCATTGGAAATGACAGGCTGTGGTCTATCTTGGTTTAGTTATACAAATCTTTGGGTAAATTCTTAATACATTTTTGGATTAGGCATGTAAAGTAGCAACAGTCACTGTTGTCATGGTTATATCACCAATAGTCTATACGGTAAAAACATAGGCAATTCAAGTACAAGATCAGAGGATTCGGTTAAAACCAAAATGTTCTTATACTTCTAAACTACAAACAATATGGCATGCCAACATTCCTCTGAGAAGCATCAACCTTTTAACTGAACAGTTCAAGGCTGCATATTGTGTTTCCTCTCAGACATCAAGGGTCATTTCGAAATCTTTAGTGGTAAAATTGTGAAAAACCATTGCAACATTGCAAAATGTGTCGGTTAACCACAGGACTGTTGCAAGTGTATTTTTTTGGAATCATATGCTATCATTTAATGCAGCCTATATAATCTATAATATGAATTTACCTTTATGTTTGGAAGCATACATTCTAGGACCTAAATAATAACTTTAATGGCAATGTGCCTTTCCCCTGAAAACAATATTACAATCACAATACTGCCTGCAATAACAGACATAATTGATGTCTTAACCAAAATAGAGGTTGACATGTAAACACTGATGTCATGCTGAATGGATTGGGAATAAAAAAGGGAAAATCCCATCAGCATCAACATCCATGAGTTTCCAGATGGATACTTCCCAGAAGAAACAACCAGGATAATTAGGTTGGTTTAATGTGGGAGGATCTTTAAAAAAACGTTTCATACGACATGTCTGAATATACTCAGACAGACATTGGAATCAAAGAGGAAATCAGAGGATCTACGGCCAGAGTGGAACACAGTTGGCCTACCTCCATTTCCGTAGGCCTTTATAGAATGGTTATATAAAAGTTACATAATGCTGCAATGTAAAATCTAATGTTTGCAGTGGTGTAGTTGAAGAACATGCCCTCAAAGAGCATGTCCTTTGGTCAAAGAAAACTAACTGACTTGAGACTTTTATAATACCCCTATTGTGGCTATGTGGTATACCACCACCACTCTGCTTGCTGGAAATGTTACTACCTAACTGCACAGTCCCTCCATGACTTTGTCTTGATTTGATACAGTCAGCTCCTCCAACCACAAACTTTGGCCCCTGAACCTGATACCTAAACACAATTAAAGCCTGCATAATTAATTATATGACCAATTGTTTAATTTGCAGTAACAGAAACATTACATTCAAAGTATATTCTCTCAAGTATTACATCTAATTAGAATGACCTGAACCAGTGATTGACTTGATTGAAATAGGTGCCTGTACTCATTTTGGGTGCCGGTACTGTTTATATTTAGGTGCAGGAGCTTCACAATGCGTATTAGCTAATATTCTACAAGCGGTTACAGGAGCTCTAGCAGTAGCAAATTTGAGGTTCTGGTACTCAGCTCCAGTGAGCTCCTGCCCAAGTCAAACAATAGTCTGGATCAATTATGTACAGTGCATTTGGAAAGTATTCAGACCCTTTGACTTTCTCCACATTTTGTTACGTTACAGCCTCATTCTAAAATGTATTAAAAAACATTTTCATCAATCTACACATAATACCCCATAATGACAAAACAAAAACAGGTTTTTATCATTTTTTGCAAATGTATTAAAAGTAAAACACTGAGATACTTTATTTACATAAGTATTCAAACCCTTTGATATGAGCCTCGAAATTGAGCTCAGGTGCATCCTGTTTTCAATGATCGTCCTTGAGATGTTTCTACAACTTGATTGGAGTCCACCTGTGGTAAAATCAATTGATTGCACATGATTTGGAAAGGAACACATCTTTCTATATAAGGTGCCACAGTTCAAATCAAATCAAATTTTATTTGTCACATGTGCCGAATACAACAGGTGTAGGTAGACCTTACATGGAAATGCTTACTTACAAGCCCTTAACCAACAATGATTTAAGAATTTAAGAAAAAAATTGAAAATAAAAGTAACAAATAATTAAACAGCAGCAGTAAAATAACAAGCGAGGCTATATACAGCAGGTACCGGTAGAGAGTCAATGTGCGGGGGCACCGGTTAGTTGAGATAATATGTATATGTGGTTAGTGTTATAGTGACTATACATAGATTATAAACAGAGAGTAGCAGCAGCGTAAAAGAGGAGTCTGGGGAGCCCTTTGATTAACTGTTCAGTAGTCTTATGGCTTGGGGGTAGAAGCTGTTAAGAAGCCTTTTGGACCTCGACTTGGCGCTCTGGTACCACTTGCCGTGCGGTAGCAGAGAAAACAGTCTATGACTAGGTTGGCTGGAGTCTTTGACAATTTTTTGGGCCTTTTTCTGATCATGTTTGGACCATGATAGTTTGTTGGTGATGTGGACACCAAGGAACTTGAAGCTCTCAACCTGTACCACGACAGCCCCGTCGATGAAAATGGGGGCATGCTCGGTCCTCCTTTTCCCGTTGTCCACAATCATCTCCTTTGTCTTGATCACATTGAGGGAGGGGTTGTTGTCCTGGCACCACACTACCAGGTCTCTGACCTTCTCCCTATAGGCTGTCTCATCGTTTTCGGTGATCAGGCCTACCACTGTTGTGTCATCTGCAAACTTGATGATGGTGTTGGAGTCTTGTCTGGCCGTGCAGTCATGAGTGAACAGGGAGTACAGGAGGGGACTGAGTACGCACCCCTGAGGGGCCCCCGTGTTGAGGATCATCGTGGCGGATGTGTTGTTCCCTACCCTTACCACCTGGGGGCGGCCCGTCAGGAAGTCCAGGTTCCAGTTGCAGAGGGAGGTGTTTAGTCCCAGGGTCCTTAGCTAGGTGATGAGCTTTGAGGGCACTATGGTGTTGAACACTGAGCTGTAGTCAATGAACAGCATTCTCACATAGGTGTTCCTTTTGTCCAGGTGGGAAAGGGCAGTGTTGAGTGCAATAGAGGTTGCATCATCTGTGGATCTGTTGGGTCGGTATGCAAATTGGAGTGGGTCTAGGGTTTCTGGGATTTTGTTGATGTGACCCATAACCAGACTTTCAAAGCACTTCATGGCTACAGACGTGAGTGCTACGGGTCGGTAGTCATTTAGGCAGGTTACCTTAGTGTTGTTGGGCACAGGGACTATGGTGGTCTGCTTGAAAAATGTTGGTATTACAGACTCAGTCAGGGACAGGTTGAAAATGTCAGTGAAGACACTTGCCAGTTGGTCAGCGCATGCTCGGAGTATACGTCCTGGTAATCCATCTGGCCCTGCGTCCTTGTGAATGTTGACCTGTTTAAAGGTCTTACTCACATTGGCTACGGAGAGTGTGATCATGCAGTCATCTGGAACAGCTGATGCTCTGTTTCAGTGTTATTTGCCTCAAATCGAGCATAGAAGTAATTTAGCTTGTCTGGTAGGTTCGTGTCACTGGGCAGCTTGTTGCTTTGCTTCCCTTTGTTGACAGTGCATGTCAAAGTAAAAACCGAGCCATGAGGTCGAAGGAATTGTTCGTAGAGCCCCAAGACAGGATTGTGTCGAGGCACAGATCTGGGGAAGGGTAACAAAAAAATCTCCAGCATTGAAGGTCCACAAGAACACAGTGGCCTCCATCATTCTTAAATGGAAGAAGTTTGGAACCACCAAGACTTTTTATTTATTTATTTCACCTTTATATAACCAGGTAGGCAAGTTGAGAACAAGTTCTCATTTACAATTGCGACCTGGCCAAGATAAAGCAAAGCAGTTCGAAACGTACAACAACACAGAGTTACACATGGAGTAAAACAAACATACAGTCAGTAATACAGTAGAAAAATGAGTCTATATACAATGTGAGCAAATGAGGTGAGATAAGGGAGGTAAAGGCAAAAAAGGCCATGGTGGCAAAGTAAATACAATATAGCAAGTAAAAAATAAATAATAATAATAAAAAATAATTGTAAAAAAATATTTAAAAAAAATAAACACTGGAATGGTAGATTTGCATGGAAGAATGTGCAAAGTAGAGATAGAAATAATGGGGGTGCAAAGGAGCAAAATAAATAAATAAATAAATAAATAAATACAGTAGGGGGAGGGGTAGTTGTTTGGGCTAAATTATAGATGGGCTATGTACAGGTGCAGTAATCTGTGAGCTGCTCTGACAGCTGGTGCTTAAAGCTAGCTTTGTCATTATGGGGTATTGTGTGTAGATTGATTTTTTTATTTTTTTTATTTTACCTTTATTTAACTAGGCAAATCAGTTAAGAACAAATTCTTATTTTCAATGACAGCCTAGGACAGCTGTGGTTCTAGGCCGGGGCAGAACGACAGATTTGTACCTTGTCAGCTCTAACCACTAGGCTACCCTGCCACCCCGATGAGGAAATAAACGATTTAATCAGTTTTAGAATAAGGCTGTAATGTAACAAAATGTGAAAAAAGTCAAGGGGTCTGAATACTTTCCGAATGCACTGTATATGAACCCTTGATTGCTGATGCTATGTATTGACCATTGAGAGGCTTTGAAGCCACCGGTCGGCCATATTGGCACTTCCCAGTAGGCGCAGTCTTCCATAGGACTGAATGGAGATCTACAGATTTCAATTAAACGTTTCAAGGACAGAGTTACATGTATTTAAAGCTGCAATATCTGACATTGTGGGCTACATTGTGAGTTATAGATCTGTCATTCTCATTAAAAGCAAGTCTAAAGGCTGGTTTACAGTCCATCTATTGGCATGTCTGTAGTCAATTCTCGTAGCGACATCATGAACATTCTATTGCCATCCGACATCAAACTTGGCGTTGTTGTTCTGAAAAGCTCTAAACACAAAACAACAGCCTCTGCTTGATATCAGCAGCCCGGTGCTCCAAATAGCATACGTTCTCTATTTTAACACCAATAAATCCATCCGTTAAAAAATGAATTGAGTAAATGTCAACCTATCAAGCCAGGCAACTAAAAGCAATTTTCTAAACAATGTTTTGGTGTGTTGCTAACTAGTTAGCAACAAACTAAATGTCCATGGTATATCTATAATGTCTTAACTTTAGCTTTCATTATTACAGGAAAATAAACCCACAACAAGATAATTATTTACAATGTAATGGCGACCTTAAAGAAAATAGCGTACTGCCACAGTGTGACGAAATAAAAGTAGGTCATTCTATCTTAGAATATTAGAACTCCTGCATCATCTTGTCACTGGAGGATTTGGTCTGGTTGCTGTGGCAGTCCGGTAACAGTCGCAGACATTTCAACTTTTTTCAAGGAAACTGACAGTCGCCATGGCGGTCTACAGACATTCCACCGGAATATAAATGAAATGTTGTTTTGACCTACTACACTTGTAGCAATCTAATTGTCTACAGACATGTCAGTAGAGCAAGTATAAACTGGCCTTAAGAAGCAGTAGATTTGTTCTGTGTGGGCTATTTCTATGCTTCCCCTTCAGTTTAGTTTTTGCATCTTTTATTTTCGGTTTTATACACGGGCTTCAAATAGCTGAAAATACAATATATTTTTGTTTATGGAAAAATACATTTCACAGTGGGTTAGATCATTCTATACACCATACATGCTTGTTTTATCACATAAACTGAAATTCGGAAAACTATTTAAAAATGTGCAACCCTTTTACGCAACTGTGGGGGAGTGCCAAATTGGAGGCACTGTGGCTTCAACACAGCACTCCTAATTTGTCATCTAGTGTGTATATAAATTGTTGTTATGGGCTTGTTGACCTGTACCAACGATTTTTATAACTAAAGCCATTGTTCTGTCTGTGCTTGAACTCTGTCCTCAGAACAGAATGAGCGGTGTCATAGCGGGGCGTTTTGATTGATGCGGTTTATCATCCAATGGAAGACGAGATAAACGTTTAGGCAGCTAACTAGGAAGTTTGCTAGCTAGCAACTTAGCAAATAAGATGGATACGGTAATGCTGGTAACGTTTATTATTTAAAAAAAAATCATTCTTTATGTTATATTTCCTGATTCGATTTTTGTTGGGAGTGTAGCAACCTTTGGAAAAGAGAGATTAGTGTGCTTGCTGCCTGCTTAGAATTGGGAAGGAGCTGTTAGTTAGTTAGCTATAGACGGTAACGTTACCTGGCGAACTCACCATCCGGTGTTTTAGAAAACTAACTTGCTAGTTAGTTACAGCAGCAAATATCTGTTTACAATGCGTAGTTACTAGGAATGGCTATCAGCGTAGTAATGACACATGTTTCCGCTAGTAAGTGTACTTTTCTTTAGTTAGGTAGCTTGCTAGTTTGCTAACGTTAGCTAGCTAGCTAGCTACTGTGTATTGATGATGTGTAACTTATCTGCAAGGCAGTCATGTCTGTGTATCTTCACAACAGGAACCGTCATTATACACCGTGAAAGCAGTCCTCATTCTGGATAATGATGGAGAACGACTCTATGCTAAAGTAAGACTTTGATAAGTGTATTACATAAAGGTGTGTTAGTACTTGGCTGGAACAAAAGCCTGCATACACCCAGTACCTTAGGGCCAAAGTTGGTGATCCCTGCTATGTAACTCATTCTGTCATTATGTAATACACAGCTGCATTATTAGCATACCATATGAAATGTACAAACAACAATTAGTTGTAGTTTAACGCCTCTTTATTAATGCTTTATTTACAGTATTATGATGACACCTACCCTTCAGTAAAGGAACAGAAAGCTTTTGAGAAGAACATATTCAGCAAGACACACCGGACTGACAGTATGAAATGCATTTTAATACACACATGTACATATTCTCAGGTCAGTGAATAGTGTTCTGGTCTTTTGTCTACTAATTGCTCTTTTGAGCAATCAAATCTTTTCACATCAGATCATTTTCAGAGCTGATCTCATTGGTCAGAAGACCAATTTGTGAAAAAAATAATCACAATTTGCCTCCATGTATAAATGCAGCCATTGTCATGTTTCTGTTTATACTCAGGTGAGATCGCTTTGCTAGAGGGCCTCACAGTTGTCTACAAGAGCAACATTGATCTCTTCTTCTATGTCGTTGGAAGCTCGCATGAAAATGAGGTAATCATATTGGAAGGCCGTGATTGGAGACATAAAATGAATAAATTGTATGATTAATTTCGGTGCAGTGCACTCTGCCATGCTCTAAATGACCTTTTTGTTGTTTCTGTGTTTTGTTCCCCTCCAACAGTTGATGCTAATGGCTGTTCTAAACTGTCTGTTTGACTCACTGAGCCAAATGTTGAGGTGAGAGCTAAATCTGTTCTGAACTGTTTGTTTAACTCACTGAGACGAATGTTGAGGTGAGAGCTAAATCTTACATCACATCTTTTGCCATCTTTCATCAAAAGGCAAACCTTGAATAATTATCTGTCTTTCTCTGTAGAAAGAATGTTGAGAGGAGAGCTCTACTTGAGAATATGGAAGGTCTCTTTCTCGCTGTGGATGAAATTGTGGATGGGGGGTGAGGTCAATGTCTTAAAATGTTTGAATATTGACTCAATGTATTACCACTGCTTATTTTCAACCGTCCAAACCAATAAGGATGGTTGTATGATCTTGGTGAAACACAGTCATAAGACAGCTGTGGTCTGGTCCAGTGTGGCTGTCTATTTGCACAGTGTGAGTGATAACAAGCTTCTCTCTCTGCTGTCTCCTAAAGAGTGATTCTGGAAAGTGATCCTCAGCAAGTGGTCTACCGCGTGGCACTAAGGGTAAGGGTCCCTTTCCTCTTCAGAAAACACTCTTTACTCAACCAAGTGGACTCTTAATGTTCTGAGTGTGGTTGCCTAACCCCAGTATGTAATCTCTTCTACAGGGGGAAGATGTGCCTTACTCAGAGCAGACTGTCACCCAGGTGAGTACAACAGCCCTAGTTACCTCATTCATCTCCGCATACTACATTGTTCAGTGTGGATCATGCGCCATTACATTATTCACTCTCTACTCTCCTGAGACTTAGGATGTGTCCAAATAGCACCCTAGTCCCTATGTAGTGCACTACTTTTGACCAGGGCCCAGCCTTACAAGCTTAAGAGCTGGGCCCAACGTCCTAGCCTGGGAATCCAGACTGAATCAAACTATATTTTACCTCACTTGTTTCACTTAACTAATTTAGTGAAAACCTAACTGAAATGGAGCTGAATTAAGTCTGGGTTTCCAGGCTACCGACGTCCCTCATATACTTCAACATCACTCTCCAATCCTACTGCTTCCACTCTTCCTTATATATGGAAAGCCCACGATTGCTAATTATAGGCAGGCGGTGTGTGTGTGGCCTATGAGCTGAGGTCCTCTCCAGTCTTGATTATGTTCTCATTTAAGAAGCTGCTGTCCTCTCATCCCTTCTCTCTCCCTCCCTGTCTAATGATTAATGGCTGGCTGTCTTCCTTGTGGTTCTTTTCCTTCAACAAATTAATCATGAATTCATTCCTGCATATTTTGCTTTACTTGCATTCCTCATCTTTCTCTATCTAGTCTTTGTCAAAGTTTGAGGTAAATGTGTAAATCATGTGGTCTCCCTTCATTTACTTAAAGACCCAGTGCAGTCAAAATGAGGGTTTCCTGTGTTTTGTCATATTTGTAGAACAGCTAATGAAACTAACACTGTAAAATTGTAAAAAAATAAAATAAATGTTAGCAGTATTATTTCCTGAGTTTTTACAACCAGCAACTATCTACACTGGACCTTCTCATCAGCGGGTTTTGCATGGGTGGAATTATGGCCTGCCTGGTGACATTACCAGGCGGTAGAAATTAATAGACCAATAACCGACTCTCAAACATCTTACAATAACACGTATAGTTTCTGCTTACATATCCCTCCCATTAGGCAACTCCAATTAGGTCCCTCACTCAGGCAACTCCAAGACAGTCCTATCAAAATTGTTTGAATTTTTTAAAATATTTTTGCTAAAAATATTTTTGTTTCCTTTTGACCATTTTAATCAAAAACTATTACAGTAAGGTGCTTAATTGTTAACCAGAAATGATTTGTTATTGAGATAAAATCGTCTGCTTTGGGCAGTTGGTCTCAGTCTATCCATCTTGGTAGTATTAATTTACATTTGTTTCGAAAGGGAAAGTCTAATTTTTGAAATGCAAAGAAAGTTCAAATGGATGTCAAACACAGACTGGAGGCTCATTATACAAACGTGTGTGTTTGTATGTTATTTGTATGATCTATTTTAGAAGGCCAGTTTTCTTCTACAGGTGCTACAGTCTGCCAAGGAACAGATCAAATGGTCTCTGCTACGATAGGACCTGTCAACTCCCCTCATCTAATACTGTACCACCATTACACATGCCTCCTCTCTCTGATGTCATCTCTTCCCCTCTACTCACTCCACACCATTCCTCCAATCAGGATTCAGGAGAGGCTGATCACTCATCCAATCAGACTCCCAGGGCCAGGGATATCTTTGAGTATTGTCTGTCTGAATTTATTATTTCTATCATGTGTCGTTACTGTAAAAGGGTATTCTTGTATCTGGCTATGTAGCTAGCTGTGAGAGGGATATTGGATGGTAGTGTGCCAATACATTCTTGCTGCCTGGTTTGCATTTTCTTACCATTTAAGTTGACAGCTTTATGTCCCTCATCTCTGATAACATTCCATGTGTTAACTATAGTACAGACCATAGCAATAGGAAGGAATTATTTCTATGGTACAGACATATGGTCAGAACAACCTTGTTGTTAGTCACTTTGTTCCTTCAGAATACTGGATAAATTCAAGCATTTAAATCTTTTGAATAAAAACATTTATAGACACTAAAGTTGTGACTATATTTTGTGATTGTTTGCCCTTTTTGTTCTTGTCACACTTTAACATATTTCAATGTCAGGGTTTATTGAATGGAAGCTCAGGTAGCCACTATAATATATAAATATGCTCTTTTATACTGTAGATTATGTAGAATTTCAGTCCACTTGAACCATGTACTGTTTCCTTGGTTGCAGAGTTCCCTTGTCACACCATGGTACTTAGAACTCTGCTAGCCAGACAGGGAGCGACTCACAGCTAAAGCAAGGGCTCCATCTTCTGGTCAATGTACCAAAACACATTCCTGAGGTTAACACTTTACGTGTAAGTGTCTGAGACATTTTCAGTTATGTGTTGTGTTTCGATGCTGTAAAATTGTGGTGTTTACAAATCGGTCACATCTAATTAGTCAAGTTTTTCCCCTTGATAATCATCCTGCACTTGTGATCCATTTCAAACTGAGCAATGGAGAGATGAAATGTGTGCTTCAGCTAACTGTTTTTTCTTCTTGATAATTCCCCCCTGCCTCACACAAACATACACAAGCTCATCTTAATGCAAATGACAGATGCCCTCCAGAGAAGTGGCTGTGAGAGCAGACTATCATGTAGATATGAACCTGGCAGTGATGTCTATTACAAAAATATTCCTGTTCTTGTTAATGTCTGCATTTCACTACCAGTGGGGTCATGTTCATTAGGGCACACAACTGAGAACTTTACACAACATTTCTCAACGAGAAATAGAATGTTAGTCGCTCTTCAGTCTTTTTTTCTCGATTTGGTGCCTGATAAATTTGTCCCTGGTGTAGCTACACACCATGTTAAGCTGACGTCTTTAAGGTATTGTGTAACTGGTCCATCCATGCCTAATGTGGACCGTTTTGGAGTGAGCGGTCCTCCTTGTCCAGACCTTGGCTCTATTTTCAGCATTACTCATGTTTTCCTGAGGCAACACAAACAGATGGCGGTACATGTCTGGTTTGTAAGAAGCATCAGCATCAGTATATCATTCAATGTCCATGATATAACAACGTCAGTGGTGGGAGGAGCTACAGGAGAACGGACTCATTGTATTGGCTGTATTGATGGAACGGAGTCAAATGTGGTTATCGTATGTTTGATGTGGTTGATACCGTTCCATTGATTTCATTCCAGCCATTACAATGAGCCCGTCTTCCTATAGCTCCTCTCACCAGCCTCCTCTGAATCCAATAAAAGTCATAACTCCTTCATAGATTTTCCTTTAGTGTCTTGGCTGTAGTAACTCACAAAGCCAGTTGTAAGTTGACAACCCCAGCTTGTCTCTAGGACCATGCAGTACTACTGCTACTATCAAACACAGTGAGTAAATGGGCTTCCTCACCTAAAGCCCCCCTTCCTTTGGGCCTCTTCTCTGATCCCTCTATCCTTCCTCTAATCTCTATCTTTAATGATGATTTGGCAGAGGGATGAAGGGAAGAGCAAGATCAAAGAGAAAGGGGGTGTTCAGTTATCGAGCTGCTTCTGTCCTGGAGCCTGATCACACACATTCATGATGATAGTCAAAGGAAAGGGAGCTAGACTCTAAACCCCTTCTCTTTGCATGGAGTAATTGTATCATTCTCCCTTGAGCCCCCAAATGTTAATTTGACCAATTGAGAAATGCACTCATGTCTGACGGGTGTGATTGCTTGAGAATAGCTGTATGTCCTGCAGCCTGTCTATAAGATGCAGTAACAGCAGAGTGGATGCTTGTATTTTTGTCTGCCAGGGACACAGAGCGAGAGGAAGAAGTTAAGTGAAGTTAATGAAACATTACTCATCTGGCAGATCCATTGTCTTGGCTGGCCTCCAGTCAGGTCCATTGTAAAAGCCTACAGTTTGTGTTGCTAGGTGGACAAGTCAACTGCTCTTTACTCTCTTAAATGGATGTAGAGATGCCACTGAATTGCATTTGTGCGATTATGAAATTATTAGGATATAGTGTTGGATCTATTCATTCAGATTTAAAAATTCTGCCTATTCCCTATTCCCGATTCTATATGTCCCGACCCAAACACGTGTGTGATTTTGGGGGAGGGGAGATGTGAAAGGCTCCATTGTTTCAATAGCGTTCAGTCTAGTTTATCCAGGCTAGAATGTGAAGGTTAAAGAGGACAAGGTTAGACAGCACAGCAGATCTAGACAACAGCAATGCAGTAAGTGATTAGATTAGATCCACCTCACTGTGTCCTCACCCAGCAGGGCAGAGAGGGACTGGAGAGGGTTCAAATGGATCACACACACACACGTTGGTGCCTCCTGGGTCATCCCATCACTTAGTTTTCATCTAGATATTCAATATGTTTCAGTCATATTTTGTGTGTGTGTTTGTGCATGTGCTTGTGAGTGTGTGTCCTGCCGTCCCCTCACTCATTTCCCGTCTAGGTATTCCTTCAGCAGGGCAGGCGGTACCTTGGGGCAGTCAACGACCCCCTTTCATCTGCTAATTATAGTTACACCGTCGTAAAAAGACAGAGAGGTAATTTATATGAATTATACAGGAATGAGTATGGTAGTCTGTAACACCATGGCTTGACACGCTGTACATAACATGCTGTTAAACAGTCAGGAGCATGTAATGGGCTAGAGGCTTGTAATTGATCGATGCTGTGTACGATAAAAGAGAGTGTGTGTGTGAGTCAGTAAATGATAAATATTTACATGGTGTTTGGCTGGTGACTGAGCTATATACTTCTCAATGGCCTGCCCTAGTCAAAGACTCAAGGCTGGGGAAAATAGCAATGGTCCAATACACTATACAGGGGTGTCAAACATACGCGGGTGGTTTGAGTAAAAAACGGCGAGGAAATACAATCAATATCCAATGTTGCGCTCCGGACCTCATTGAAGACTGAATGCGGCCCCCGGCGTAATATGAGTTTGACACCCCTGTTCTACCCTATCAAACATTTCATAAAAATAGAACATGAATTATGCCTGTGTTGAAGTCTTAGACTATAATGTGTAAGACGCAGACACATTACACACACCAGACCTTAGTACTATACCCCAATGTATCTGTATTACACCAGGAAAACATTTTCTATTCTATGTATTCCCATAGAATAGAAAATCATTGCTGCTCTGCTCCGTAGAGAAGCCAGCCAACAGCAGTGCCAGAGAACACACCACTGCACATTCTCTCTGTCCCGGTCTCCTCAGCCAGAACTCAACATACAATGTATGTTTTTGCAACAACAACAACAAAGATGGTGATACTATTAATTACATAAGATGATGATCAATTGCTGATGTGAGTGTTTAATTCTGTGTTGATGTATGTCACCAGGACCCGAGCTGGTCTGTTAGCTACTGTTCATCATTCCAGTGGGAAAGTTACATGTTTGTTAGGATACCGCTTTTGACCCCATCATTGAATAACAGTGCTTTTGCATGAACATATTTATCCACCTATCACATTTCATTTGCTTCTCAAACTATGTCAAATACATTTTCCAACACGTTTAAAGGTTAATGACATGCGTTATCAAGGGTTAGTAAATTGACAAAATACTCCACCTTTTTGCACTACTATTCCCCTATGCCTTTTGCAGTAGCTCATATGGTTGTTTTTCCCATTCTCTCTCTCTCTCTCTCTCTCTCTCTCTCTCTCTCTCCCTTACTTGTTTTCAAATTCTTTGTGGGTCTGTGTAATTTGAGGGAAGTATCTGTCTCTAGTATGGTCACACATTTGGCAGGAGGTTAAGAAGTGCAGCTCAGTTTCCACCTCATTTTGTGGGCAGTATGCACATAGCCTGTATTCTCTTTAGAGCCAGGTCTCTCTCTCTTTCTCTTTCTCTCTCTCTTCTTACTCTCTCTCCTCTCTTCTCTCTCTCTGTTTGTGTGATTTAGAAGCACTTCTCTCTCCTCTCTCTTCTTACTCTCTATCCTCTCTCCTCTTCTCTCTCTCTGTTTGTGTGATTTAGTAGCACTTCTCTCTCCTCTCTCTTCTTACTCTCTATCCTCTCTCCTCTCTTCTCTCTCTCTGTTTGTGTGATTTAGAAGCACTTCTCTCTCCTCTCTCTTCTTACTCTCTATCCTCTCTCCTCTTCTCTCTCTCTGTTTGTGTGATTTAGTAGCACTTCTCTCTCCTCTCTCTTCTTACTCTCTATCCTCTGTCCTCTCTTCTCTCTCTCTGTTTGTGTGATTTAGTAGCACTTCTCTCTCTTCTTACTCTCTATCCTCTCTCCTCTCTTCTCTCTCTCTGTTTGTGTGATTTAGAAGCACTTCTCTCTCCTCTCTCTTCTTACTCTCTATCCTCTCTCCTATCTTTTCTCTCTGTTTGTGTGACTTAGAAGCAGAATGAAATCCTTTCACATCCAGGTCTCTGCCCTGCTGTGCTGTAGTACCCAGACAACAACTGCTCTTCATTTGGACCGGCTGTCTGCAGAGACCTGTAGGAGGGATCACACCTGGTCAGCCAGCTCACTCTCGGCACGCAGACACATACCCTGAGCTTCAGACCCGGGGAAGTGTCCGCCAAAGCCCAGCCTGCCTTCAGCCAGTTAGTCCCTTTGTCTGCCCCAATGTCTCCAGCTGGTCCCACTGTCAGCCAACTGGTATCAACACAGAGTTTGCCTGGAGTAGGCTAGTGATGCAGGACTAGGCTAGTGATGCAGGAGTAGGCTAGTGATGCAGGACTAGGCTAGTGATGCAGGAGTAGGCTAGTGATGCAGGAGTAGGCTAGTGATGCAGGACTAGGCTAGTGATGCAGGAGTAGGCTAGTGATGCAGGACTAGGCTAGTGATGCAGGAGTAGGCTAGTGATGCAGGACTAGGCTAGTGATGCAGGAGTAGGCTAGTGATGCAGGACTAGGCTAGTGATGCAGGAGTAGGCTAGTGATGCATGAGTAGGCTAGTGATGCAGGAGTAGAATACAGATGCAGTGAAACTGATTTTCAATGTAGGCATCAGGCTTTATGGATGTTTATCCTGGTTTATCCAAGTCCAGTACCATCCCTCAGGGGATGTGTTTCTCCTCTTTTGGGGCTGTGTTTAGTCTTGTTTTACTCACTAATTCCTCAGCCTGCCCTCTTTAAGCTCCTTTAGTTTTTACCGTGGTATATTATGGATGTGGCTTTGAACATGGCGTGGCCTAAGAATTAGAGAGGGAGAAAACAAGCGTTTTATTCTGTGTCATACCTCTGTGCTTTCAGTTCACTCCCTTTCTCCCTCCCCTCCTCCCTCTGTCATCTATTCTTTCTCTCTCACTTTCTCCCCTCCCTCCTTCCCCACGGATTGCCCAACCACACCACAACACTGTTAACAGTACCTCTGACAGATTTACCGCCACTGTCTTTCCATTGGCTGCCAGAGTGACAGGTGTGATTTAGTGCCGCATCCTGATTGGCCCAGGCCTGACAGGGGAATTTATGACTGTGCTGTGATTCGATGCCAGCTGCCTTTGAAGTGAGTTACAGCTCTGTCGCTTATAGGACACAGAAACGGTGTCAGGTTTCAGTCATAAAATCTTATCCCTGAAGGGAGGTGGTGCTGCCTGCTGGATAACACTGCTGGGCTGACTGGTGTCATTAGAGGAGAGGAGGAGAGACCCACTACTAGAGAGTCACACAGAGAAAGAGAGGAGGAGAGACCCACTACTAGAGAGTCACACAGAGAAAGAGGAGGAGAGACCCACTACTAGAGAGTCACACAGAGAAAGAGGAGGAGAGACCCACTACTAGAGTCACACAGAGAAAGAGAGGAGAGACCCACTACTAGAGTCACACAGAGAAATAGAGGAGTAGAGACCCACTACTAGAGAGAGTCAGATAAAAGGAGAAGTACGGGTTGCCCCAGTCACACACAACTACTCCACTATCGTCGTTGAATTGGGAGTGTGTGTGTGTCTGTCTTTCTGTCCGTCCGCAGCACCTTCCTCAGATCTCTATTTTCCTGCAGTAAAGATAAGTATCATAAGGATAAGTGGACACTTTGAACTACCCCCTCAACCATCCACCTATCTTCCCCCGTCCATCCTCAGCCCATACATCCTGTAATCAACCAGGCAGAATTATATTACTGATAATATATCAACATCTATAAGACTAAAATGGCAGACTAAATCACTGTATCTATCGCATAGCTGATCAACAGCAGCAAGCCGCCAAAGTCACTTTGAATCCTTGTCTATCTACCCACTGGTACAATATCTCCTATGAGCCATAAATACAGTTAGTAATAAATCTATTGCCTATCTATGTCTCCATCAGCCAGGCAGACAGTCTATCCCCTGCAGATCATGGCCTGTATTCATAAAGCATCAGAGTAGGAGTGGTGGTCTAAGATCAGGTAGGTTAGGTCAGTCTGCTCAAGTGGAAAATTGCTGGAAAATAGAGAGAGAGAAGGGGAGAGAGAGAGAAACCATGTACTACCCTAATGTAATTGCATAATTCCTTGATAGAGTGAAGAGCGAGACGGGCATATGAAGTTGCTTAGCTCGAGGTTACATGGCAGACGCAGACTCACTGTCGTGCTTAGAGAGAAGACAGGTTCTGCACTTAAACACCATGAGTCCTCCCTGACGAATACCATGCAGCCGAAACGTGTAGTTTTAAAAAACGTTTCTATTGAACATGCCATACTAATAAAGGCATTTTAATGAATTATATGAAGAGTGCCTTGGTCCTCCTTTCTTTTTGATGACCATGGCTGCTCACTTCTGTGAGCTCATGACTGATATTATGACAAGAGATTAGCATAATCATATTAATATCTAATATTTATCAAGTGATCATTAAAAATATTTGCTATTGTCGCTATGTGTAAGTTAAAGCGCTGGTTTTAACATACCATACTTGTATCACATGACCATGCATATCACATGACCATGCATATCACATGACCATGCATATCACATGACCATGCATATCACATGACCATGCATATCACATGACCATGCATATCACATGGCCATGCATATCCATTTCAGAAATGACTCTAAGTATGTCATAGAGGTTGACTACAAACAGGGCTGAAATAGTGCTTTAATAAATCAGCCACAAGACTTCAGCATGTCATAGCAGACAGTCTCTCATACCAGGCTTGCATCCCAAATGGCACCCTATTCCCTATAAAGTGCAATACTTTTGACCAAAGCCCATTCCCTATAAAGTACACTACTTTTGACCAGATGGGTTCTGGTCCAAAGTAGTGCACTTTATAAGGAATAGAGTGTAATTTGGGATATACCCCCAGAAGTCACGCTCCTACAGCTGAGCCTAGAAAAAACCTTGTTAAAAGTCTCCTCTATCGATATGTGTGGTCAGTAGGTGAGAACACATTAGGGAGAATCATATTTCATATGTAGCAGATCTATTACTTCTACTATATCTTTCTTAATCTTTTTCTTACCTGCTTCTTGGTCCTGAATCCTACGGGTTCATGCCTTTATGGTGTGTTGCTGTAACAACTTTAGAGAGGCCCTTGGAAATTTCAGATGACTTAAGGCCTTTTTAGTCCAGGAGAATATGTGAAGGGCATTTTTAGACCAGTAAAATAATGTGTTGTCATAACTGCCTTTCTTCAACATCAGATTTGCAACGTTTCAGGGGTTTCAAAAGGCCTCTAGGTATACAGGTTTGTTTGCTGACTTCAGAGTGCTGGGGTGGCACCATGGCAGTGGCACGCTACTCATTGAGGGACCCACCCATTGTGCCTAGGCTCAACATTCCTTGGAGAAGCTCCAGCCCTGCCTTGCCAGCCCCGACAGGCCCCAACGAGCTACAGATTAATGGGGTGGCGTTTGGCCATGGTGTGTTAATGTATCTGTCTGTCTCGCTAAATGCCTGTGACTCCCTCCGTCTCCTTCCGTTTGCAGAAAGAAGTGGTGGGAAGCCACCTGTGGTGCCTTGGCTTGGAAAGAAAGGTGGTCTGGGAAGGGCTGGGCTCCGGCCGCGTTGTCCATCTTATCCAGGGGAATGTGAATGACTATCGAGCCAAAACACCAACAGACCTTCCCTCTCTCAGCATGAGGTGGATAGGGGACAACATTAACATTTTGTTCTAGTATGTGTCTTATGGGTTAATGCATGAATATGCAGGATTTGGTAATTAGGCCATTCGTGTGACTGTTTCTCGTTCAAATCCTTTGTCACCTATCATATGCTCTGATTGTGACAACTTCTCTTCCCGACTTGATCAGATGGGACAGAAGTGTTGAGGAACAGGAATAATATGCTTCAGCAAATTCATCTTGAGTGTTAATTGAGAGGGGAAAGTGTGTCAATAGTAGCTGAATACGTAGTAAACTAACAGTGTAAACCTGACGTGTCACACAGCTTTGGGGTCATTCCACCCATTCGGTACCTTTTGAGAAGTGTAACTCTGTCAATAAAAACGTTTAATTTCACCTAATTTTAACACTGTCATAACGGGCACATGTTCAACATAATAGAAAACAAGACTTCCTATCTCTAGAGGTAAACAATTTAATAATGACGATAGTAAGTGCCTATTAAATGGCAAATAAAGTAACAGGGTTGAGGATTTCATCTTAATTCATCCATAAATCCCATTGTGACAGGGGGAATGGAAGCGTGTTGTGTGCAACAGGAAGTGGCAATTGAATGCAACCTTCATTTTTAAAATTATTATTCTTAAAACATTTCTAGCCTGTCTATCTATGGGTAATAAGGTTGAAGTGGCAATCAACATTGTGTGAAAATAACTACCACAGGAGGCTGCTGAGGGGAGGACATCTCATAATAATGTCTGGAATGGAGTGAATTAAAGGGTATCAAACACATGTAAACTGTGTGTTTGTTGTGTTCGATACCATTCTATTGATACCGTTCCAGCCATTATTATGAGCCCGTCCTGGTTAAAATCTTCCTAGAAGTCAAACAGGGTGCACAGAGAGACTTCAAGTCTATTCATATAAAAATAATCTGATTTATTGAATTGTAAATGTGGTCTATATTACAGGGCACTTTAACAGGATTTAAAAAATCTATATTGGTGCACAATTTCTACTTAAAAGGCCGTATTTTCGTGGATTGACCATTTCTTATCGGCCACATATAGAAATATTTTAGTATGCTTTTTTATCAAGTGATTACCTGTGCATCATAGAGTTGATTTGCTATCTATTTTTAGTCATGCATTTACCAATGAATCCAACTATTTGGAGGCCATTTTGTTTGTCACCCTCAAGCAGCAGAAAATGCAGTCAGTCATGTAAAATGGCTGCCATTTAATAAGGGTCCATTCTTGCTTTCCTGTCCCAAGAGAGCACTTAATGCTCACTGACGTCTCAGGTCCTCTGAACAGTTCTTATATGGGTTTATTATGCTTCTGCATTATACTCCGTATTAGGATTCAGACCCTCATATATCATTTCAGAATAATTGCACTGAGTTTTTGAAAAGATTATGTTATTTTGGTCTTCATGGTTTCTCTGTGCAGAGTTGATGGGATTTCAGAATGTATAGAAAAGCCTACTTGTAATGTAAAAGTATTTGGTATCTGTTTACTAATAGGCTGGGGTTTACCTTAGAACAGTTGTTTTATACATGAGTATGCTTCTATCACACTTTTAATTGCTTAAAGCTGAAATCTAGGACTCAAGTGACAAGGCAATTTCTGTATTAATATTTCATAATTTTCATTACTGAGTGGCCAGTAATACCAGTGTGGCCACCACCGGTAGTTAGTAATACCAGTGTGGCCACCACCGGTAGTTAGTAATACCAGTGTGGCCACCACCTGTAGTTAGTAATACCACTGTGGCCACCACCTGTAGTTAGTAATACCAGTGTGGCCACCACCGGTAGTTAGTAATACCAGTGTGGCCAGCACCGGTAGTTAGTAATACCAGTGTGGCCACCACCGGTAGTTAGTAATACCAGTGTGGCCACCACCGGTAGTTAGTAATACCAGTGTGGCCACCACCGGTAGTTAGTAATACCAGTGTGGCCACCACTGGTAGTTAGTAATACCGGTGTGGCCACCACCGGTAGTTAGTAATACTAGTGTGGCCACCACCGGTAGTTAGTAATACCAGTGTGGCCACCACCGGTAGTTAGTAATACCGGTGTGGCCACCACCGGTAGTTAGTAATACTAGTGTGGCCACCACCGGTAGTTAGTAATACCAGTGTGGCCACCACCGGTAGTTAGTAATACCGGTGTGGCCACCACCAGTAGTTAGTAATACTAGTGTGGCCACCACCGGTAGTTAGTAATACCACTGTGGCCACATCTCCCATTCTACACCTGTATAGAGGTCGTGTTGAATGGGAGATGGGGTGAGAAGGAACGAGGAAGTGAATCTTTAATGAACCGTGTGCAATAAAGATTCACTTTATAGACCCGCTGGTCAAAAGTAGTGCACTATGTAGGGAAAAGGTTGTCATTTGGAACGCAATGCCAATGTTGAAGAGACACCACATACAGTTTGTCTGCAGAATGATTTCAAACCTGGATGATTACAACACTCTCTGCAATGATGGAATGGTATCACCCTCTCTCCTCTTCCCTCACTTAAGGCAGCCCAGTGTAGTACTCCAGCCTGTGGGTGCTGTAAATCAGGGGTGGAGAGGGAGCGTCAGAGCACACACTCCCTGGTCTGCAACCTCCAGTTCAGGCTGATCTCATCCAGCTAATTGTTCCTGGAGGTTTAATTACAAAGCCTGGTCAGTAATGGGGGAGAGGTCAGGTATAGCCCCAATACAGGGGAAGAGAGGGGTTTGGACAGAATACCCCCAAAAAGTGGTATGGGGGATGGATAGGTCACATATGAAGTGGAGAGGAAGTGGTGGCCCCAAAAAGAGAGGGGGAGAGGTAAAGAAGGGAAAGCCCCAACACAAGAGAGGGATGGACCCAGCTCAGGATTTGTTCAGACAGTCGGTAGGCTACTCCAACCTATTGTCTCAACACCACTCTCCCATAATGTACAATGTTATTCTCACTCAACCAGCTAGGCCATCTAAGGTCGCTTCACTCTCTTCCCAAACCATCGCTGAACAAATGTACTGCTCTAATGCTATCAGTACTAGATAATATTGAGAATAGTATCAACACCTGCCTGCTGCTGTTAGGTCACGATCATAGATGTAATGATCAGGGATATAGGCTCCTCTAGTGGTGTATAGCAGGTCTTGCAGCTATGCAATATAGTTGGCTTCCAATTCAGTTGAACCCGTGTGCCATCTCCTGGAAAGATGGGTGAAACTACATCCCCCTTAGTCATTTTAGAAAGCCAGAACAGTACCACATGTTTAAAAACTTTAAAAAGAGAAACACCTTTATTTAAGCTTGATGCCCTAGTTTTCCATTCACTACAGTATGTCTTACCGGGTCAAAAATGGACTTCCATTTGTCTGTGATGGGGACTAGAATCATGACAATAACAAAGTTATTATTTTAAAAACAAAACCTAATTTTACCCCAAAAACATTTTTACTGTCTTTACCAAAAACAAGATCACTTCATTTAACTTAGGGGATCACAAATGCATGCAAAACTACCAGTAATAAAAAAGTTAATGGACTAATCATAACAGCTACACTAGACAGGCACTAGTGGCAGTTCTGCCTCTACTCCTAATTTAAATGACATTTTAAAATATATATTAAAATAAATTTAGCAGTAGAAAACTGACTGCCACGAAACTCCTTTGACACAAGTCTGTCAGTGATGCAATAGTAACTACTGGTCCTCTATAAAACCCTGACGTCTATACAGATAACTGTTGTTTCTCCTATATTTCAGACTTCCTCATTCCAGTGTTTATAGATACAGAATGTCATCATGATAGCCTTGTCCCAGATCTGTTGGTGCTGTATATCCCAGTCCCACGGTCGATGATATGACAATGACCGACTCAGTGGCCTTGTGATTAGAGTGTCCGCCCTGAGATTGGAAGGTCGATCCTCAGCCGAGTCATACCAAAGACTGTAAAAATGGGACCTGGTGCGTCCCCGCTTGGCACTCAGCATCAAGGAGATAGATTAGGGGTAAGGGCCTTCGATAGACTAGCATCCTGTCCAGGAGGTGTACTTGTATATCAAGCTGCCTCACGCTACAGATGAGTAATGTACCCAGATGCACCTATGAGCTGTTCCAGCTTGCAGAAGTCAATGCTTGTGCAAGTCTACTTACTTACAGGAGTTGGCAAACCAGTACAAACTGATCTGGGACCAGGCTACCATACGGGAGCTTGAGACACACTCCAATAACAATTTGAATGAAAAGTACCCCATGGAGTAGAGATATACTGAATTCCAAACCTACTGCCTAGCCATGCCTGTAGATCTGAACACAGACAGGTGGAAGCAATAGCTATTACCATACTGGTTATATTTATCTAATGCTCTCAGGAGTGCCTAGGCTGTAGGTGTCCTTTTGGATCACAAATGGTCATCTTCACTGAAGATGCCAGAGGTGAATAAACAACATGGTATGATATTATAGAGGAAGTATTGATTCACAAACATGTTGTCAGAGAAGGTCAATGTTGAGAGGTCAACCATCCGGCTTCATCTGCTGCTTACGATGACCCCTTCTTAAAAATAAAAAAACACCAGACATATGAAATATGACAAGCTGGATCAACGTACTCAGGACATTTGATAACAAGGAATTAAAATAACACAAGAGTTAGGAAAGACAGACTCTCCAGAGTGAATGAATATAGAATAGGCCTACATACACAGTCCTGAACATTCACTGATAAGACTATAGGTCACTAACATAGAAATAGAATAATAGAATGGACATTAGTAATTATATTTCTATGGTCACTATGCCCAAAACGGTAGCTATGAGAGGTTCTAGAGTTAAACAACATATGGACAGTGTATCAAATGACAAAGTGACATATATTTAGACAGCATTGAATTAAACCCATAACAAGGACTGGATGGATGTGTGGGGGACACAACAGAGAACAAGAAATGTGCCATGAACTCCCTAATGGTCTCTACATGAAGGTTGGATCAGCTATTAGTTAGTCTATTAGTTGATGACCATTCCCTAACAAGGTAGTCCAGGAGCTAGCGAGCTACAAGCAGTAGCAACAGAACCAACTTTGAATGAATCTGAGTGGTTCAAGACCACAAGGATGCATGTTCACCGTTGTGCTTAAAATAACTTAAATGTCCATAGTATGACCTGGTTGGCCAATGAACACTGAGGCTGCTTGTGGAAGAAGAAAAGTGTCCTAGGTTACTGATCAGTATTCTGCCCTACCAAGCAAAAATGCAGTAACTGCTCATTTGGTCAAAAATGAGTTAAGTCATTTTTGCTACATTAAATACATGCTTAATCCTGTGGACAAGTATCCTGCCTCTATTGTATTGTATTTTGGAGAAAATGGGGGTCATGTTAGCAGTAACTGCATAAAGTTACTGTGAAACCAAGGTAAGTAAAAGCCATATTTATCAGTTCCACGCTATGAGCAGTTACTGCCTTTATGCTTGGTAGGGCAGAATTACCCAATGGTGAGCTTCCACAAACACTCAATGGTAAAAAAATCTATGCCAGGGGAGCATATTGGTTTGACCAAGCCAACCTTACATTGAGTGGCCATGGATCATTCACAGTCCAAAAAAATACTAGTCCAATTGAGGCTACAACATATCAGTTTGTGAATCCATTATTGCCATAGTAATATGACAGCTTGCCCAAACCCCTCCCACCCTAGGTCTTGTACCATGTACGTAACGATACAAAAATTAGAATAAAACGAGTAGAAAATGATTCACTATCCCATCAACAGGATGAGCTCAGTGTTGAGAACAGCATAAGGTTTGATGTCTTTGTCTTAGCCAGGTTTATCTGGGCTGAGGGACAACGCAGTACTGGTCTGCTCCAGTATGTGGCATCATTGAGCTGAGGACTGCTGACTGTGTTAGATGGAGGGGGGTTTCTCCGAGGGGTCAGAGGTTAGACAGCCAGACGGCTGTTCTGCTGCTGTAGGGGGCTCCAGGTGGCCGTGTGCCCAGGTGCATCCTGGGAGTAGGCTCCTCCTCTGCTCTCGCAGGAGAATGACTGGTTCTCCTCCTTGGGAAGGCTGGTCCTCGCTCCGCACAGACGCCGGTGACGTAGCAGACGGTCCGTCCGTGAGAAGTTCTGAAACGAGGGTAGAGGGAGAGAAAACTCATAACCACAAATGACGGGAGTCTGTAATGTACCTACCTATTGACTCCAACCCCGAATCATGTTCAACAGGGAAACACTGTGGAGTGCTGCAGATAGAAATGTGATGAATAGAGCCGACATGATTCCTTATTCTACAAATCAAAACTATTTCTATGTGTCAAGTGCCGAATACAAGGGTGTAAACTTAACTGTGAAATGCTTGCTTACGAGCCCTTCCCAACAATGGAGAGTTAAAAATGTTTAATGAAAATAAAAATTGTAACAAGAGGAATGAAATACACAAGAATGGAGATATTTACAGGGAGTACCAGATCAACATGCAGGTGTACACGGTATCTGAGATACAGTGCATTCGGAAAGTATTCAGACCCCTTGACCTTTTCCAAATTTTGTTACGTTACAGACTTATTGTAAAAATTGGTTAAATACATGTTTTCCTCATTAATCTACACACAATACCCCATAATAACAAAGCAGAAAAAGGTTTTTGCAAATTTATAAAATTAAAAAAACAGGAATACCTTATTTACATAAGTATTCAGACTCTTTGCTACGAGACTCAAAATCGAGCTCAGGTGCATCCCGTTTCCATTAATCATCCTTGAGATGTTTCTACAAATTGATTGGCGTCCACCTGTGGAAATTAAATTGATTGGACATGATTTGGAAAGGCACACACATGTCTATATAAGGTCCCACAGTTGACAGTGCATGTCAGAGCAAAAACAAAGCCATGATGTCAAAGAAATTGTCCGTAGAGCTCCAAAACAGGACTGAGTCGAGGAACAGATCTGGGGAAGGGTACCAAAACATTTATGCAGCATTGAAGGTCCCCAAGAACACAGTGGCCTCCATCACTCTTAAAAGGAAGAAGTTTGAAACCACCAAGACTCTTCTTAGAGCTGGCCGCCCAGCCAAACTAGTCAGGGAGGTGACCAAGAACCCAATGGTCACTCTGACAGAGCCCCAGAGTTCCTCTGTGAAGATGGGAGAACCTTCCAGAAGGACAACCATCTCTGCAGCACTCCACCAATCAGGCCTTTATGGTAGTGGCCAGACAGAAGCCACTCCTCAGTAAAAGGCACATGACAGCCTGCTTGATGTTTGCCAAAAGGCACCTAAAGGACTCTCAGACCCTGAGAAACAAGATTCTCTGGTCTGGTGAAACCAAGATTGAACTCTTTGGCCTGAAAGCAAAGCATCATGTCTGGAGGAAACCTAGCACCAATCTTACGGTGAAGCATGGTGGTAGCATCATGCATTGGGGATGTTTTTCAGCGACAGGGACTGGGAGACTATTCAGGATCAAGGCAAAGAAGAACAGAGGAAAGTACAGAGAGATCCTTGATGAAAACCTGCTCCAGAGTGCTCAGATCCTCACTGGGGTGAAGGTTCACCTTCCAACAGGACAATGACCCTAAGCACACAACCAAGACAATGCAGGAGTGGCTTCGGGACAAGTCTCTGAATGTCCTTGAGTGTCCCAGCCAGAGCCCGGACTTGAACATCTCTGGAGAGACCTGAAAATAGCTATGCAGCGACACTCCCCATCCAACCTGACAGCTTGAGAGAATCTGTAGAGAATGGAGAAATTCCCCAAATACAAGTGTGCCAAGCTTGTAGCATCATACCCAAGACGACTTGATGCTGTAATCACTGCCAAAGGTGCTTTACTGAGTAAAAGGTCTGAATACTTAAGTAAATGTGATATTTAAGTTTTTTATTTTGAATAAATTAGCAACAATTTCTAAATACCTGGTTTTGCTTTGTCATTATGGCGTATTGTGTGTAGATTGAGGTTTAAAAAAAAGGAATCAATTTTAAATAAAGGTTAAAAAAAAAAATGCACATGAAGGCAGGGTAAGTGACTAGGTACCAGGATAGATAATATTAAGAGTAAAATAAAGAACAGAGTGGTAGCAGCAAAATACAAGTGTGTGTGTGTGTGTGTGTGTGTATGTGTGTGGGTTTTGTGTGAGTGTGAGTATAGTATTGTGAGTGTGTGTAGAGTCAGTGCAATATAGTCCGGGTAAACATTAATAAACTATTTAGCAGTCTTATGGCTTGAGGGTAGAAGTTGTCTCAGAGCCTGTTGGTCCGAGAGCCGATGCTCTGGTAGGGAGCTAGGCCCCACCTTCTGTAGCGCTTTGCGCTCGAGAGTGGTGCATTTGCCATACCAAGCGGTGATGCAGCCAGTCAAGATGCTCTTGATGGTGCAGCTGTAAAGCTTTGAGGATCCGAGGGCCCATGCCAAATCTTTTCAGCCTCCTGAGGGGCAAGAGGCGCTGTCGTTTCCTCTTCACGATGGTGCGGGTGTGTGTGGACCATGTTAAGTCCTTAGTGATGTGGACACCAAGGAAAATAAAGTTCTTGACCCACTCCACTAGAGACCTGTCAATGTGGATGGAGGCGTGCTCTCCCCTCTTTAGTCCATGATCAGCTCCTTGGTCTTACTGACATTGAGGTAGAGGTTGTTGTCATGGTGCCACACTGCCAACTCTCTGACCTCCTCCCTCTATGATCAGGCCTACCACCGTCAGCAAACTTGATGGTGGTGTTGGAGTCATGAGCGGCCACGCAATCGAGGGTGAACAAGGAGTACAGGAGGGGACTAAGCAAACACCCTATAGGGGCCCCTATGTTGAGGGTCAGCATGGCAGATGTGTTGTTGCCTACCCTCACCATCTGGAGGCAGCCCGTCAGGAAGTCTAAGACCCAGTTACAGATGGAGATGTTCAATCCCAGCTGGGAGAGGGCAGTGTGAAGTGCAGTTGAGATTGCTTCATCTGATCTATTTAGCATCATCTGTGTTTCTGTTGGGGAGGTAAGCAAATTGGAGTGGCTTCAGGGTGTCTGGAACGATGGCGCTTATGTGTCATGACCAGCCCTTTCAAAGCACTTCATATTTACAGATGTGAGTGCTACGGGGAGGTACTCATTTAGACAGGTTACCTCGGAGTTTTTGTGAACATGGTCAATGGTGGTCAGCTTAAAACATGTTGGGATTACACTTCAGAAAGGTATGTTGGTTCTACATAACATATTTCTATTTGAACATTCCAAAACATTGTATCCTGTCATGCTGATACCAGGTGTGTGTGTTAGGAATGGGGTAGTGCGTGTACCAGGTATGTGTGTTAGGAATGGGGTAGTGTGTGTACCAGGTGTGTGTTAGGAATGGGGTAGTGTGTGCCCCAGGTGTGTGTGTGTATTAGGAATGGGGTAGTGTGTGTACCAGGTGTGTGTTAGGAATGGGGTAGTGTGTGTACCAGGGATGTGTTAGGAATGGGGTAGTGTGTGCCCCAGGTGTGTGTGTGTATTAGGAATGGGGTAGTGTGTGTACCAGGTGTGTGTGTGTGTTAGGAATGGGGTAGTGTGTGTACCAGGTGTGTGTGTGTATTAGGAATGGGGTAGTGTGTGCCCCAGGTGTGTGTGTGTATTAGGAATGGGGTAGTGTGTGTACCAGGTGTGTGTGTGTGTTAGGAATGGGGTAGTGTGTGTGTACCAGGTGTGTGTGTGTACAGTGTGCAGTGCAGATCTCTCTTACTTGATTGCAGCGATCACACTGGTAGGGCTTCTCTCCACTGTGAACTCTCTTGTGTCTGTCCAGATGATATCGCTGAATAAACCGCATGTCACACACATCACATGCAAACGGCTTCTCCCCTAAACAACACAAAAACACTGTTCAAAACATAATGGTATGTATGACTTTGATGGATTTTTTTACTTAACAAAAATAAAACATTGGTTTTTGGTTGTGAGTGAGAGTCGTGCATATTTCTCTACTATGTGATTTTTTTCTGATGAATGTTATAACTGTTGCCACATTTGCTGAGTATTCGTGAGCAAGGAAGTGGAAAGGGAAAGTGATTTCAACCTGTATGAGTGAGGATGTGCCTCTTCAGGTGGTAGCTACTTCGGAATGCTCCATAGCAGTGCTCACAAATGAAGTTCTTCTGTACTAGTAAATCATGATCATCATCACCGTTAATATCCATCTCCACCTGCTGAGAAACCCAATGAGTGTTCAGAAGAGTACAACTTCTCATATTACACACACACTTCTGTCCTATAAGTGTATCCAACATTGTATATTCCATTTCCCCATCGCACACACTACTTACCTCCACTTTCTCTCTCAGTTTGTTGGGTGTTCCTGATTTTCTGTGCTTCTTCTTTGTCGATTGCATATTCTGGCTGGCCTGCATATCTTTCTCATCCAGCAGCCTGGGTGTGTGAAATGAGTGTCCATCTTTTCTGATTAACTATCGAGGAGAAAGAGGGGGGAAATAAAAAAATTAAAAATGGGGGGAGGGGGGTGTTGTTGGTAATTCAAGTTTATAACATACTCACCAAAATAGAGCTACGGCTTAGGTATTAATTATATGTTTTAGATTGCTGATAGATTTACAATAATTACATAAACATAATTTCTGATTAATTGCCAAATGTAAACAACAGTGTTTTTCTCCATGCCAATGAACACAGAAGAACTTGTGTGTAGACTACGTCCTATGGGCCTATAACATTAGTGTGTCTCTGTTTCTCACCAGGGGTGGGCAGCTGACTCCCGAGGGCAGGACCATGTGGCTGTGGTGGGCCTGGTGGTTGTTGTGGTGGCCGTGGTGAGCCTCGTGAGACTGGTGCTGGTGGCCTTCAGGGTTGTTGTTGTCTCTCTGACCCTGGCCGTGCTGTGAGGTCAACTTCTTCTGACTGCCGGACATGTTGTTGGCCTGCATCAGGGCGATGCTGGACAGCACCGTCTCACAGCCCAGCAACCCAGCCTACAGGAACAACACAAACAGCAGTTCAGTTGGAGCGTAGTATGGTGGCCTAGGAGGGTCATCAACCCAGCCTGCAGGAACAACACAAACAGCAGGTCAGTTGGAGCGTAGTATGGTGGCCTAGGAGGGTCATCAACCCAGCCTGCAGGAACAACATAGGACAAAACACACAGAATCTCAGAGTCAGCATCAAGGTCCATGCCAGGGCTAGGGCCGCAGTCCCACGGATATAGGCCCAGCACACAAGGCAAAAATCCTGAAGGGACTGTAGATGGTCATTCACTGACTGTTCTCTGTTCTTTTTTTGCCTGGTGTGTCAGGCTTCTAAGGGAAAACTGTGAGGAAGAGGGAACAGAGACTAAATAAATAGAAACAAAACAATGATGAAAGGAGAATTCAACTGACCCATTTCATGTGGTCTCGAACGGAGTTGTTGGGATGGTGTGTCATCGCCGGTGCGTGGTTTGAATGCGTGTGTGTGTTTGGGGGTAAAGGGGTGCGTCAAGGGGGGTCACTCAGGATGAGGGGTGTGAGAAGAGACCACACTCACCCAAATAATCAGGGGCCAAGGCCTGGAAATAGAGGGTTATTGTGAGGCCAAAATGATTGTATTTTGTTTATTTTTATTTGGACTATGACTACTGGTATTCATATTTAGGCCTATATATACTAGTTACAGTACAAGTTGGATTAATCATCAAGGGTGCTTTTATACATTTGGCTTTATCAATTCAACAAAGGAATTTATATCAGGCTTGGAGAAAGCAGCCACGATGGTTTGGTGTAGGCCACCTCTTCCCATGGAAAACATAAAACATTGTTGCAATGAAGACGGAAATAAAGCTAGACAAGGACAAACACAGTTTTTAAAATGATCTTGTAGTTCATGAGGATGATCTGAGAAGGGGTGATGATTCATGCATGTGCAAGTTACTCAAGAGAACATTCAATATTGACCAAAATATTATGCTAATGATATATCACATTTTTGGAGTCAAGTACAAAAACAAACAAGAAAGCCTAATTTAGCCTAGCCACACAGTTGATCATCTTCTATGTAAGTACTCTGGTCTTCATGCATAGGGCCAGCTAAAGCTGCCTGGAAATGAGGGTCTACCTAGCTAGCTTGTTAAAGCTGCCTGGAAGTGAAGGTCTACCTAGCTAGCTTGTTAAAGCTGCCTGGAAGTGACGGTCTACCAAGCTAGTTAGCTTGTTAACGCTGCCTGGAAGTGAAGGTCTACCTAGCTAGTTAGCTTGTTAAAGCTGCCTGGAAGTGACGGTCTACCAAGCTAGTTAGCTTGTTAAAGCTGCCTGGAAGTGAGGGTCTACCTAGCTAGCTAGCTTGTTAATAAAGCTGCCTGGAAGTGAGGATCTACCTAGCTGGCTAGTTTGTTAAAGCTGCCTGGAAGTGAGGGTCTACTTAGCTAGCTAGCTTGTTAAAGCTGCCTGGAAGTGAGGGTCTACATAGCTTGTTAAAGCTGCCTGGAAGTGAGGGTCTACTTAGCTTGTTAAAGCTGCCTGGAAGTGAGGGTCTACTTAGCTTGTTAAAGCTGCCTGGAAGTGAGGGTCTACCAAGCTAGTTAGCTTGTTAAAGCTCACACCCACAGCACAATGATAATGCAGTATGGGTCAAATGCATTGGATAGATAACCTGTTTTGATATTGCAATACATTAAGGCCTGTAAAAAAAAACAGTAGTATTCCGTGCTCTAACTAGCTACAATAATGTCGGAATACTGAGAGAGAAAATATTTGCCAGCTCAACGTTAGCTAGTTACCTAATAAGCTAGCTAGCCATCTATCTAGCTAGCGAACTAGACATCACAGTCTGCCTGAGTTTTCGAGGCCAAATACCAAGACATGGGTAAGATGAGTGAAAATATTGTTCCGCTAAATATTTTGTGAATAATCGATCATGAAGTAACGTTTGAGTAAAGCAAGGGTCTGCTTAGGTGAAGCTAGTCAAGAAGAAGACTCACTGGTTGAGTCCCCACCCACACAGATAACATAACAACAGGCAGGGCGTGCGGGTTGAGCAAACTACACATTGTTAAAACTCTAATTTGCCTTACAATTCTGGGAAATAACTTAATCATATGCATTGTTAACTCTATGGTGGCTTTGTTGGGAAGTGCATTTTAGAATTGGTTTACCTTAAGATTTTGTTGAGTTTTGCAGATTAATATTTCTTGTCGGAGTTCCAATTTTTCTCAGTTTACAAACACAGGAAACGCTACCGGAAGTGTTCACCCGTGGAGCGCGTCCACGTGATTTGAGAACAACAACGCATAATGTCGGCCATGTTGGTAAGGAAAAGATAATGGGTAGTTTCACATATGGAACAAATGACTCAGATATTTCCCCGGATGTACAAATATGAAGCCTCCTTTTTTACACTCCACCAAATATGGTGATGGAAAGGAAGCCCAGTGGCTAGCAGTGGGAGAAGATAGAGCAAGATGGATTTTGGCCGACGTTCTGCTAATTTTCTCATCGATTAAGCATTTGATTTCAATACAGTTTTCTATTTACAAACTAAAATATGTTACGAATAGAGTGGACTAAGTTTGGTAGACTTTACTCTTTGCCAAAGTGTAAAACAATGGTGTTCTTAGGAAGGAGTGCAAAGACGAATTGAGATATTGCACAAGCGCACTTTATGGAATAGGCGTTCCCTAACATAAATATGCAAATAATGCTAGAACGCGCCAATAGGATCTCGCTAGCTTGTTCTGGGTTCTGCCCAACTCCTTGCTTGTTCTGCCCACTATGATTAATTTTCTTCCCATTGGCAACGATATACTCTAGTCTATCGAGTTAGTTATAAAAAATCTTTGGTAATTCTCCCATGAGTTTGATGTGTTCCTACCATTCCATTTTTTTCAGTTCTAGACATTATTATGACCCAGTTCTCCCCAATTAAGGTGCCACATAAAAACATTACTGTCATCACAGTAAACTACTTCATACACCAACCTTTGACAATCGTTTTGATAATCTGGACAGTTCTCCTTTCCCAGCAAGCTGAACCAGAAACACACAGTCACAAACTCAGGCTGTTCAATGGGAGAGCAGAAGACCTTTGTGAGATGAAAATGGGAAAATAAAAATCTTCTGTAGTGTGTACATTACTATCAATAAAATCTCACCTTCTCTATACATTGAAATCACTCATGTTTCTTCATCTCCTCTACCAGAAACCTGTGGGACAGACAGGGACAAATGTTTAATTCCATTCCATTTAAAAATGTCTTTCATTGACATAGGTTTTTATCAAAATCTTCAAATTAGAGATCGGAGATAAGGAGTCACCTTATGGTCCTTGACTAGAGACTAGTCAAGGACCATATCACCTCCACCTTACCTGACACCCTAGACCCACTCCAATTTGCTTACCGCCCAAATAGGTCCACAGACGATGCAATCTCAACCACACTGCACACTGCCCTAACCCATCTGGACAAGAGGAATACCTATGTGAGAATGCTGTTCATCGACTACAGCTCGGCATTCAACACCATAGTACCCTCCAAGCTCGTCATCAAGCTCGAGACCCTGGGTCTCGACCCCGCCCTGTGCAACTGGGTACTGGACTTCCTGACGGGCCGCCCCCAGGTGGTGAGGGTAGGCAACAACATCTCCACCCCGCTGATCCTCAACACTGGGGCCTCCACAAGGGTGCGTTCTGAGCCCTCTCCTGTACTCCCTGTTCACCCACGACTGCGTGGCCACGCACGCCTCCAACTCAATCATCAAGTTTGCGGACGACACAACAGTGGTAGGCTTGATTACCAACAACGACGAGACGGCCTACAGGGAGGAGGTGAGGGCCCTCGGAGTGTGGTGTCAGGAAAATAACCTCACACTCAACGTCAACAAAACTAAGGAGATGATTGTGGACTTCAGGAAACAGCAGAGGGAACACCCCCTATCCACATCGATGGAACAGTAGTGGAGAGGGTAGCAAGTTTTAAGTTCCTCGGCATACACATCACAGACAAACTGAATTGGTCCACTCACACAGACAGCATCGTGAAGAAGGCGCAGCAGCGCCTCTTCAACCTCAGGAGGCTGAAGAAAATCGGCTTGTCACCAAAAGCACTCACAAACTTCTACAGATGCACAATCGAGAGCATCCTGGCGGGCTGTATCACCGCCTGGTACGGCAACTGCTCCGCCCACAACCGTAAGGCTCTCCAGAGGGTAGTGAGGTCTGCACAACGCATCACCGGGGGCAAACTACCTGCCCTCCAGGACACCTACACCACCCGATGTTACAGGAAGGCCATAAAGATCATCAAGGACAACAACCACCCGAGCCACTTCCTGTTCACCCCGCTATCATCCAGAAGGCGAGGTCAGTACAGGTGCATCAAAGCTGGGACCGAGAGACTGAAAAACAGCTTCTATCTCAAGGCCATCAGACTGTTAAACAGCCACCACTAACATTGAGTGGCTGCTGCCAACACACTGACACTGACACTGACTCAACTCCAGCCACTTTAATAATGGGAATTGATGGGAAATGATGTAAATATATCACTAGCCACTTTAAACAATGCTACCTTATATAATGTTACTTACCCTACATTATTCATCTCATATGCATACGTACATACTGTACTCTATATCATCGACTGCATCCTTATGTAATACATGTACCACTAGCCACATTAACTATGCCACTTTGTTTACATACTCACCTCATATGTATATACTGTACTCGATACCATCTACTGTATCTTGCCTATGCTGCTCTGTACCATCACTCATTCATATATCCTTATGTACATATTCTTTATCCCCTTACACTGTGTATAAGACAGTAGTTTTGGAATTGTTAGTTAGATTACTTGTTGGTTATTACTGCATTGTCGGAACTAGAAGCACAAGCATTTCGCTACACTCGCATTAACATCTGCTAACCATGTGTCTGTGACAAATAAAATTTGATTTGATTTGATTTAATTAGAATTACAGCCATCGGGTTGTACCAATTATTTACTGTATATTTACACTAGATAACAGACAGGTGGTGCTGTTTTAAAGCCTCAACGCCTCCATCTTGGCATTATTGTAAAAATATATATATTTTGGAAGCTATAGAAATGCATTTATTAACGTCTACATTGGTTTTGCCACATTTATTATATTACAGACACCTTAATGTATTATTTAAAATTGTATTATGTGAGCTAAACATAAAAATGTTTAAAAAATATAAGAACATTTTCAATTTTTTAGAATGTTACTGTCCCCATTGCAACAAAAAAATACTTAAATACATGTAATGTTGTATTTAATTGAAATACTAAATAATTTCATTCATTCCTATGGAGGACTGCTCCTTCTGGAGAGTGCCAAAATGGGACAGTGGCTTCAAAGCCTCTAATCCATTATTTTTATTTCTACTTTGCACATTCTTCCATTGCAAATCTACCATTCCAGTGTTTTACTTGCCATATTGTATTTACTTTGCCACCATGGCCTTTTTTTGCCTTTACCTCCCATATCTCACCTCATTTGCTCACATCGTATATAGACTCGTTTATACTGTATTATTGACTGTATGTTAGTTTTACTCCATGTGTAACTCTGTGTCGTTGTATGTGTCGAACTGCTTTGCTTTATCTTGGCCAGGTTGCAATTGTAAATGAGAACTTGTTCTCAACTTGCCTACCTGGTTAAATAAAGGTGAAATAAAAATACATAGCATCAGCAATCCAGGGTTTATATTCATCATTGGGTTGTACCCAATACCCATGAATACACCCATAGGCTATCTGATTGTACCGTGTATGGGCGAAAGCCCAGTCTACACGCTCTGCCAAGCCATGTGAGCCCACAGCTTTCCACATCAACCACAGCTTCAGATAGTCGATCACTGTATTAACGTGTCCCATGTATCCAGACTCATGTCATATAAGTTATCCTGCTGGAACAGGCATGTTGCGTTCGTGCTGTAGCAAGGCTTCAACAGGTTCTGTGGAAAAGGGGAAGACATGAAGAGATTCTGAGGTTTCGCTCAAGAATGACGACAAATAACTGCATTTTTAATTCGAAGAAAGACCCCAGAAGGGACAGTAGGAATATGTCAAAAGGATCAGTGGTGTGAACTACTACTTAGGTCGTTGTTTTGGGTTCCTGTACTTTGCTATTTATATTTTTGACAACTTATACATTTACTTCACTACAGTCCTAAAGAAATAAATGCCCTTTTTACTCCATACATTTCCCCTGACACCCAAAAGTTCTTGTTACATTTTGAATGCTTAGCAGGACAGGAAAATGGTTCAATTCACAAACAAGTATCAAGATAACATCCCTGGTCATCCCTACTGCCTCTGATCTGGTGGACTCAGTAAGCATGCATGCTTCATTTGTAAATGATGTCTGAATGTTGGAACGTGCCCCCTGGCTATCCAAAAAAAGAAAAGAAAATGGTGCCATCTGGTTTGCTTAATATAAGAAATTAGAAATGATTTACAGTGCATTCAGAAAGTATTCAAACCCCTTGAATTTTTCGACATTTTGTTACGTTACAGACTTATTATAAATTTGATTAAATTGTCCCCCCCCTCCAATCTATACACAATACCCCATGACGAAGCAAAAACAGGTTTTTAGAAATGGTTGCAAATTGATAAAAACAAAAAAACTGAAGTACAATATTTACATAAGTATTCAGACCCTTTACTCAGTACTTTGTTGAAGCACCTTTGGCAGCGATTACAGCCTCGAGTCTTCTTGGGTATGACGCTACAAGCTTGGCACACCTGTATTTGGGGGGTTTCTCCCATTCTTCTCTGCAGATCCTCTCAAGCTCTGTCAGGTTGGGCGGGGAGCGTCGCTGCACAGCCATTTTCAGGTCTCTCCAGAGATGTTCGATTGGGTTCAAGTTCGGGTTCTGGCTGGGCCACTCAAGGACATTCAGAGACTTGTCCTGAAGCCACTCCTGCATTGTCTAGGCTGTGTGCTTAGGGTCATTGTCCTGTTGGAAGATGAACCTTCGCCGCAGTCTGAGATCCTGAGCGCTCTGGAGCAGGTTCTCAAGGATCTCTGTACTTTGCTTCATTCATCTTTCCCTCAAACCTATCTAGTCTCCTAGTCCCTGCCGCTGAAAAACATCCCCACAGCATGATGCTGCCACCACTATGCTTCACCGTAGGGATGGTGCCAGGTTTCCTCCAGACGTGACTCTTGGCATTCAGGACAAAGAGTTCAATCTTGGTTTCATCAGACCAGAGAATCTTGTTTCTCATGCTCTGAGAGTCTTTTAGGTGCATTTTGGCAAACTCCAAGCAGGCTGTCATGTGCCGTGTACTGAGCAGTGGCTTCCATCTGGCCACTACCATAAAGGCCTAATTGGTGGAGTGCTGCAGAGATGGTTGTCCTTCTGGAAGGTTCTCCCATCTTCACAGAGGAACTCTGGAGCTCTGTCAGAGTTACCATTGGGTTCTTGGTCACCTCCCTGACCAAGGCCCTTCTCCCCGATTGCTCAGTTTGGCCAAACAGCCAGCTCTAGGAAGAGTCTTGGTTGTTCCAAACTTCTTCCATTTAGTAATTATGGAGGCCACTGTGTTCTTGGGGACCTTCAATGCTGCAGAAATGTTTTGGTACCCTTCCCCAGATCTGTTCCTCGACACAATTCTGTCTCCGAGCTCTACGGACAATTTCTTTGACATCATGGCTTGGTTTTTGCTCTGACATGCACTGTCAACTGTGATACATTATATAGACAGGAGTGTGCCTTTCCCAATCATGTCCAATAATTGAATTTACCCCAGGTGGACTCCAATTAAGTTGTAGAAACATCTCAAGGATGATCAATGGAACCAGGTTCCACCTGAGCTCAATTTCGAGTCTCATAGCAAAGGGTCTCAAATCAAATCAAATTTTATTTGTCACATACACATGGTTAGCAGATGTTAATGTGAGTGTAGTGAAATGCTTGTACTTCTAGTTCCGACCATGCAGTAATATCTAACAAGTAATCTAACAATTTCACAACAACTACCTTATACACACACAAGGAGATGATTGTGGACTTATGCCAAGCTTCACATCAAGAGGAAACCTAACAATTTCACAACAACTACCTTATACACACAAGTGTAAAGGAATGAATAAGAATATGTACATAAAAATAATATATGAATGTGTGATGGCTGAACGGCATAGGCAAGATGCAGTAGATGGTATAGAGTACAGTATATACATATGAGATGAGTAATTTATGGCTGAACGGCATAGGCAAGATGCAGTAGATGGTATAGAGTACAGTATATACATATGAGATGAGTAATTTAGGGTATGTAAACATTATATAAAGTGTCACTGTTTAAAGTGGCTAGTGATACATGTATTACATAAAGATGGCAAGATGCAGTAGGTGGTATAGAGTACAGTATATACATATACATATGAGATGAGTAATGTAGGGTATGTAAACATTATATTAAGTGTCATTGTTTAAAGTGGCTAGTGATACATTTATTACATCAAGATGGCAAGTTGCAGTAGATGGTATAGAGTACAGTATAAACATATGAGATGAGTAATTTAGGGTATGTAAACATTATATAAAGTGGCATTGTTTAAAGTGACTAGTGATACATCTATTACATCCTAGAGATTTGAGTCAGTATGTTGGCAGCAGCCACTCAATGTTAGTGATGGCTGTTTAACAGTCTGATGGCCTTGAAATAGAAGCTTTTTTTCAGTCTCTCGGTCCCCGCTTTGATGCACCTGTACTGACCTCGCCTTCTGGATGATAGCGGGTGAACAGGCAGTGGCTCGGGTGGTTGTTGTCCTTGATGTGACATCGGGGGGTGTAGGTGTCCTGGAGGGCAGGTAGTTTGCACCTGGTGATGCGTTGTGCAGACCTCACTACCCTCTGGAGAGCCTTACGGTTATGGGCAGAGCAGTTGCCGTACCAGGCAGTGATACAGCCCGACAGGATGCACTCGATTGTGCATCTGTAAAAGTTTGTGAGTGTTTTAGGTGACAAGCCAAATTTTTATTTCAAATAACTTATGGATATTCAATTGCGTGTCACTCACTATAAATTCGAGCAGAAATTTTACTTCCTTGACTTGGATCCTTTGTTTGAACTTCCCGAGACAGCTCTATCCATCCCGGGGGCTGCACCAAAATGCAGAAACCAGAGAAAAGGAAGAGGAAGCAGGGCCCTAGTCATACTCAGGCAGCGTGCATGTCATCTACCGCTTCCGAGTATATCACTCAATAACGTTTATTCCTTGGAAAATAAAGTAGACATGCTTAAGGCGAGGATCTCCTTCCAGAGAGACATCAGGGACTGTAACATACTTGGTTTGACAGAGTCATGGCTCTCTCCGGATATATTGTCCCCTTCCATTCACAGGAAGAAAGAACTCTCCGGGAAAAAGAAAGGTTGAGAGGTTTGTTTTATGATAACAACTCATGGTGTGATTGTGGTAACGTACATGAACTCAAATCCTTTTGTTCTTCTGATCTGGAATACCTCACCATCAAATGCAAACCGCTTTTACCTCTGGAGAGAAATTTCTTCTGTCATCGTCACATGCTGTGTGTATTAACCTCCCAAGCTGTCACAGCGATGGCCCTCAAATAACTACAATGCAATGTGAATTAAAATGCATTCCAGGTGACTATCTCATGGAGCTGGTTGAGAGAATGTCAAGAGTGTGCAAAGCTGTCATCAAGGCAAAGGGTGTCTATTTGAAGAATCTCAAATATGAAATATATTTTGATTTGTTTTGTTACGCTCGTCGTCGGATGATAAATGACTGGACCAAGGTGCAGCATGGTAGGCATACATTCTCTCTTTATTTGAAAACGTAACACCGGGAAAAACCAATGAACACAAACCGAACGTAAAGCTAGTCGTGCACAAAGCAAAGACAAGATTCCACAAAACCCAAAAGGAAACTGACAACCTATATCTGATTCCCAATCAGAGACAACGACAGACAGCTGCCCCCGATAGGGAATCAAACACACCAACATAGAAACAGAAAACCTAGAATGCCCACCCGAATCACACCCTGACCTAACCAAATAGACAAATAAAAAGGCTCTCTAAGGTCAGGGCGTGACATGTTTAACACTTTTGATTACTACATGTTATTTCATAGCTTTGATGTCTTCACTATTATTCTATAATGTAGAAAATTGTACAAATAAATCAAAATATATTTTATATTTGAGATTCTTCAAAGTAGCCACCCCTTGTCTTTGTGAGATGCAGAGTAGATGAGTAGGTGTACAAATGAGTAGATGAACAGATGATCTCCGCATGTGTGGTTCCCACCGTGAAGCATGGAGGAGGAGGTGTGATGGTGTGGAGGTGCTTTGCTGGTGACACTGTCAGTGATTTATTTAGAATTCAAGGCACACTTAACCAGCATGGCTACCGCAGCATTCTGCAGCGATACGCCATCCCATCTGGTTTGAGCGTTGTGGGAATATCATTTGTTTTTCAACAGGTCAATGACTCAACACACCTCCAGTCTGTGTAAGGAATATTTGAAAGAGAGTGATGGAGTGCTGCATTAGATGACCTGGCTTCCACAATTATCTGACCTCAACCCAATTGGTTTGGGATGAGTTGGACCGCAGAGTGAAGGAAAAGCAGCCAACAAATGCTCAGCATGTGTGGGAACTCCCTCAAGGCGGTTGAAAAGCATTCCAGGTGAAGCTGGTTGAGAGAATGCCAAGAGTGCGCAAAGATGTCATCAAGGCAAAGGGTGGCTACTTTGACGCATCTAAAATATACAATATATTTTGATTTGTTTAACACTTTTTTGCTTACTACATGATTCCATGTGTTATTTCATAGTTTTGATATCTTCACTATTATTTTTCAATGTAGAAAATAGTATAAATAAAGAAAAACCCTTGAATGAGTAGGTGTCCAAACTTTTGACTGGTACTGTATATATACTATATATACACTACATGACCAAAAGTATGTGAACACCTGCTTGCCGAACATCTCATTCCAAAGTCATGGGCATTATTATGGAGTTGGTCCCCCCTTTGCTGCCTGGCTTGTAGTCGGCTTTCCAATTCATCCCAAAGGTGTTTGATGGGGTTGAAGTCAGGGCTCTGTGCAGGCCAGTCAAGTTCTGTCACACCAATCTCAACAAACAATTTCTGTAAGAACCTCGCTTTGTGCACGGGTGCATTGTCATGCTGAAACAGGAAAGGGCCTTCCCCAAACTGTTGCCACAAAGTTGGGAGCACAGAAACGTCTAGAATTTCATTGTATGCTGTAGCGTTAAGATTTTCCTTCTCTGGAATTAAGGGGCCTAGACCGAACCATGAAAAACAGCCCCAGACCATTATTCTTCCTCCACCTAACTTTACAGTTGGCACTATGCATTCTGGCAGGTATCGTTCTCCTGGCACCCACCAAACCCAGAGTCCGCCGGACTGCCAGATGGTGAACCGTGATTCATCACTCCAAAGCATGCGTTTCCAATGCTTTAGAGTCCAATGGTAGCGAACTTAACACCACTCCAGCCGACGCTAGGCATTACGCATAGTGATCTTAGGCCTGTGTGCAGCTGCTCAGCCATGGCAACCCATTTCATGAAGCTCCTGATGAAGAGTTATTGTGCTGACAATGCTTCCAGAGGAACTTGGTTGAGAGTGTTGCAACCGAGGACAGACCATTTTTACTTGCTACGTGCTTCAGCACTCGTCGGTCTCGTTCTGTGAGCTTGTGTGGCTCTGAGGTACCTGAACACATTGTGAGAAAAAGTTACAAACACAACATAGCAACGCAGCAGCCAGAGTAAATTAATCAATGTCGTCTACAGCAGAACACACATATGAGAATATATAGGCCTCCTGCCTATGTGACAATATGAAGCACATATTCCGATTGACTTCACAGTACAGAAGAAGTGTGTAAAGAAGAAAAAAAAGTATACCTTAGTTTTCAAAACCTCCCACAAGGACTAGTGGAGGTGCCAAGTGGTGATACTGAACTAGCGGGAAAAACAGAGCCGCTAGCTAAGGCATTGTCATCAGGAGCAGTTTGCCCTCACTCCTCTCCTCTGGCACTGACAGTTCTCTGGCTCGTTCTGGGTTCAATACACAAGCTTTCTCTGGATTTTTGTCAACATGTCATCAAACATGATTACCTTTTCTTATCCATTTTTTATTTGGCTTTCCCACATTTCAAATTCAGTAGGGAGACGACTAACCTTGGCTGTGTGACATGATTACGTAGGGACCTCTTCACTAGCTGACCACCATTACCAAGACCTGTGTCAAGATTAGTTACTTACCCCACCGGCCCTCCCCATAACCTCCATGTGCAAATAAGAGAGCAGGTCTGGAATCAGTGTGGCAGGAAAGGATGATTAAGCAGAAGGATGACCACACTTTTACACGATTGTCTTCCTGGGGGGTGGGAGAAATAAGGAGGAGGCAACTTGATTTAACACTCATCGCTTTTATTAAAATGTTTACAGTACGACCAGTGAAAAATGGAATAAATCATGAGAGGTACTGGATCCGGGTAAATAGGTGCCGAAACAAACAAAGTCAAATCTGAGGTGCCAGATCCTGTTCCGGCAGGAAAACTAACTATTCTTGCTTGTCTGTTTAGCAGGAAGGGTTTCTTCTGACTCAATGGTTTGTCTTCTCTTCTTCTCTTTCTGGTAAATTAATTTCCCCCTAGATAAACAACAAAATATAAATGTTAAACTGTGCATCATTTTTCAGCCTCCCCAAGAATGGTTTATGCAGTAAATATGGTCCAATAGAAGGGTGGCTACATCCCCCAGGTTAGACTTAAGAGGAATAGACCTGCAGCTCTTTGATGATTCATTGACAGTTTCTTGAGGAATGGAAGTTTTGGAAACGTCTCTTGCAGTTCATTGACTATCAGGAACTGCAGTAACTCCTCTGCAGCAGCGACTCCTTTGTGGATCACATGGTTCAGAAGGTCCCGGGCCTTTTCTAATGCCTCAGTGAGGGCTTTGACCTGCTGGTACTCACGCCGGGACATTAGTCTGAGAGAGTCTGAATGCTGCTGCACAAAGTTAGGGTCTGCACTCAGAGCATCGATCAGCTTGGGCTTTAGACAACACAGTAACTGCTGGGTACCACCTTAGTGGTCCTCTTCAGCCATGATAGGCTAGCTATCTCTCATACTGTACTTCTTCTGGACCTGAGAAAATGATGCAATATTTTCTTTGCTTTTATTACTCAACATGTGGATAAGAACAACTAAGGAGCAAATGTTTACTTTTTATCCATGAGAAAAGCATCTCTATTTATAGGCCTACAACTCCCCTCTCTCCTCCCATGAAAGTCCCAGCTAATACAAACAGGAACAGAGTTTAATTTCCAAATATATAATGCTGGGATAGACGAAACCGAGCCAAAAACGACATTTCCGCTCCACAATGTTTGTTTGTGTCCATTTGATCATAGTATCTTTATCTATGGGTTTCCAAATAGGCCCTTCTGTGTTGATTGAATCTCATGATTTAATTAATGTTACACAGAACACTGACTCATTGTGGGAAACAGTTCTCACATTCTGATCCCTGCTGCTGATGTCATCATGTTGTTTGAGATTTAGATGACTAGTTAAGGGACATGTCTACAGGCCCCTGCTTGCATTTAGGTACAGGTTACTGCCAAATAAAGGAAACAATGGGGCGTTGGCCCACCACGAGCTGCCAGGACGGCTTCAATGTACCATGTTATAGATTCCTCAAGTGTCTGGAACTCTATTGAAGGGATGTGACACAATTCTTCCACGAGAAATTGCATAATTTGGTGTTTTGTTCATGGTGAAGGAAAATGCTGTCTCAGGCACAGCTCCACAATCTCCCAGAAGTGTTCAATTGGGTTGTTCTGGTGACTGAGACACACATTAAACTCACTATGCTCTTTTCCTAGCTAGCACATAACATTCTGAGAAACACATGTTTCTTAGAGCTTGGTGAGAACAATATTTTCTTGGCTCTCAGCACATTTAAGGAACTTGACAAAAAAGTTATTTTCTTGGTGTTTGATTACAGAACATTTCCCAAAAGTTCACACATGATACATTTCATTTCAATGTTGGTCATGTTCTAGGAATGTTCTGCAAATGGTTTGACATTGGGAATATTCTCAAATATTTCAGAGAACGTCAAGAAACAACATTCTCCTGTGGGAATTTCAGTACTTCAGCATAATGTTACTTACAAGGTTCTCATGGTTCTATGAAAAGTAATGTTCTCAAATTCTGAGAATGTTAAGAAAACGTTCCATAAAAACCACAAGACTACTTTAGTAACGTTCAGAGAATGCTCTAAGAAAGTTATTTAAAAACATTCCGTTCTCAGCTTCAATAAAACTCTCTATCCTCTATCTTGTTAAGTGTGTTGGCTATACTCACTAATTGGCCACACCTGATCTTAATGAGTGCTTTTTTCCATCGAAATGAGGTCTGTTATAGATTTAAAAAGAACAGCTTTGTACGAGTTAAAAGAACATTGAATGCTAGCTACATCCTGGTGGTGCAATGCAATCCAATTCCATGGATAGAGAACAGAAGGTCATATTGTAGGTTCTAATCTCACTGACACTGTGTGACAAAAAATATAAGTGTTTACATGATTAATGCCTAAGCAAATTCATTTCCATGTGTCAGTGCTTGGAGTTCAAAACAGTTAAGCTAGCAGTTTAAAATTTACCTTCAAATAACCTATAATTTCCATTCTCAGAACATTAATAAAAACCTCCCAGGAAAACTTAGGGAACCAGAGTAAAACATTCTCAGAACCTCCCTGCTACCTAAAAATGTGCGTTCCCAGAACAGGAACAATGTTAATTTCCATTCTCAGAACTTAAAAAAAAAACATTAAGTTTTACTGGTTAAGGAACAACCATTTCCACAACTTCCAAAGAACCAAATCTACTAGCTGGATTACAAGGTCACTGAGATATCTTCTTCTAGCTAAGATAGCCAAACTACTGGCCATTTTTAAACTTGCTTAATTAACTCAGGAACCACACCTGTTTGGAAGCACCTGCTTTCAATATACGTTGTATCCCTCAAATCAAGTGTTTCCTTTATTTTGGCAGTTACCTGTACGCACACAGCTTGTTGTTAAGCGTAGAGCCAGCATGAAATACCTGGAAGATATGGAGTAGACTCATTGTAATAAATTAGTGAATGAATAGTCAGCCATTCTTAGCATGGATGCCATGTAATGAGGACAAGTCAAAAGAAGGTTTCACCTGTGGTTCCTCCAAAGACACACAGACCGTCCAAAGTAAAGCCAGAGAGAGTTTTATCCTGATCCACACAGGGTTTTGACTGTTACACAACTTTAAATGAAACCAAGTTTGTATTCTCTGAAATCCTGTCTGCCGTAGACATAGTTATCTGTCAGGTTACATTTATCTTTAGCGATACAGAGCCCTGCCCTACACACACAGTAGAATCATGTGGTTTGGATTAGACTGGAGTGATGTGACACTGATGAAGCCTAGACCCAGGTGCCACGTTATCTGAAGCTTAGCAGTCCTGATAAACCACATGGTATTATGTCTTAAACATCTTAGAGGAACAACAAGGTACAGAGGATTTATTTTGGTACGGGTTTATTGACAGACAGACCTTTTAAGTTGAAGAGGGATGAGAACATGGGTTTGATTGCGATAAGACGTCTCAAGTCTTTTGATCACAGACACTCAGTGGCGTTTTTCTTGATTGTGAACGACTCACATCCTCAGCCTTTGACCTCATGAGAAGGTGGGCGGAGTCTGTGCTACTTCCAGGAATTGAGTGGGATTCTTCCCTTTATGTCATACTGTGTTGGAGGTGGAGGCTGTACGGTATGTACTCACCTTGTTTGTGTTTAGATTCACCCTCATGAACACAGGGTTGTCACTAGTTAACACAGCCACAAAGTCATAATTATGCCTAAACCATGCCCATTTCTACAATCTCTCTTCTTAAATTGTGATTTTAAACCTAACTCTAACCTTAACCACACTACCAAACTTATGCCTAACCCTAACCTTTAATTAATACCAAAGCTATTTTTTTGGTGTGCTAATATAGACTTTGTGGCTGTGGAATCTGACTTTGTGGGTGTGATATCTAGTGTACACCGGAACACAGTGTTTTGGATGGGAGGGACTCTGACTGTACCTGCCAGGTGGAGGTAAATTCTGCATCGTTATTGGTTGGAGTCTCATGGTCTTCATTTGCCCCCTCCCATCTCTCCAAGCATATTACAGAGTTCTATGCAGCAGTGCAAGACAGCAAACTGTTACTGAGGCACGGAGGAGAAGGCTTGAAGACTGAGAGAGAAGGCAAAGAGACTGAGGAGAAGGCAAAGAGACTGAGGAGAAGGCTTGAAGACTGAGTGAGAAGGCAAAGAGACTGAGGAGAAGGCTTGAAGACTGAGTGAGAAGGCAAAGAGACTGAGGAGAAGGCTTGAAGACTGAGAGAGAAGGCAAAGAGACTGAGAGAGAAGGCTTGAAGACTGAGGAGAAGGCTTGAAGACTGAGAGAGAAGGCAAAGAGACTGAGAGAGAAGGCTTGAAGACTGAGGAGAAGGCTTGAAGACAGAGAGAAGGCAAAGAGACTGAGAGAGAAGGCAAAGAGTGAGTGTATTTGAAGTAGTAAGAGAGGACTCAAAGGTAAGTAATGTGCATAAGCTCTTTAGAATTCTTATGGGATGCGATTATTTTTAAGAGCCTGTTATGTTTGTTTTCATGAGATGTGATGCAAAACAGCTTTTCTGTAAATCACAAACGAGAAAAGAAACTGTAATCTTTATAAGCTGATCTAAAAAAATAAAGGCTTATCATGGTATTTATCAGTCTGGAAATAATGCTTTGAATGCTGGGAGTTAAGTTGGCACTAATCATTTTAGCTGTTTGCTCTCTGTACTCAAGTCATTTACTATTAGTTATATTTTTATTGTATAGCTAATCATATGCTGCTGGCAATTTCCAAAATTCATTGTCTGAGGTGATATTTTGACTTGAATCTATGCGCCGTGTTCGATCAGTGGATAAAGCAGAAGAGAAAGTGTCTAGGCTACCAGTTGACTCTTGGCTACCAGTTGACTCTTGGTAAATGGGACTTTCCTGAATGCATGCACTAAACTAAAGAGCATATCTCTTTCTATACTGAACAAAAATATAAATGCAACAAAAGTGTTTAGGCCCATGTTTTATGAGCTAGATACATGCCAACCTGCTAAATGGGGTCTTTTTTGCTGATTTCAATATTATTCATAATAACTGTGAGATCCTCACGGTGGTGTGTGGAAGGTGTCTCCTATTTCTTCTTATAAAGGAATATATAGCCTAGGTCTACCTGTCTCGCCATACCTCTGTTCAAAAACGACAGTTTAAACCAATAGTTTCAGACAGTAATGACAGTTAGGCTGAGAGTGAGTGCATGTAATGACAGTCAGGCTGAGAGTGAGTGCATGTAATGACAGTCAGGCTGAGAGTGAGTGCATGTAATGACAGTCAGGCTGAGAGTGAGTGCATGTAATGACAGTCAGGCTGAGAGTGAGTGCATGTAGTGACAGTTTCCAGTCAGTCTGTGTGACGTCCCAGGAAACAGGTGGGTAGTTCACGGAACTCTGACAGAGAGATGACTGGGGAAGGCCTGTGCCTGCTGGTAGTAGCTTGGGGGCTTCAACTGCATGATGTCTCAATGATGAGACAATGATGTCTCAATGATGGATTAGTAGCTGCTGTGTGCTGGCTACTGCCTTACTCACTGCTGATTCATCCATAGGAACCGCAAGTAATTAACACAATTGTAGCCTACTGTCATTCACTGCAGACATAGACGTATTGGTCATACAGTCTCCTCCCACATGCTGAGATACTGCTGTCATGAAGTAAACACATCTGAGTTTTTTATTTAGAAGGATTTCTAATTCCATGATTGTCTAGGGTGGAATTGTGAGGTTAATTTGACCTATTATTATTTTTTCACCCTCCAGCCAGCTAGAGCAGTTTTTCCCTGAGAACAACAGAGATGGCCATCGCTCCGTTCAGTCGCAGTCAGTGGGCCTCCCACTCCCTCAGAGTCACAGCTAAGGAGTTGTCCATAGTTGGCACCAGAGGCAGGAACAATGCCATTGCTGAGCGCTTCTCCAAGTAAGTTTCTCACTCTCTCCCATTTACCCTTACTGTGACTGTTACTCACTTCCTAACATCTTCTCTTCTCAGTCAATGACTCTTCACATTTAAACTCACCCAGATGTATCTATTCTCTCTCTGTTGTACATAACCCTGTATCAAGGTAGAAACAAACATACTCCTGATCACTGATGGCTTTTCCATCCTAGTATGCACTGCTGCCTGAAACCTTAGTAATAGATCACCATTCACTGCCAGTCTGTCCTGTCCCTCCTGTCCTGTCTGTGCTTGCTGGATCAGTACAAGATCAGAACATTAAATGGCTTGAAACTGTATTTGATAACATTGCTGATTTTTACTAGCCTTAGTGCCAGTTTGCTTGTGCTATCATGCCAACTCATTGTCATTGAGAGGCAAGAGGACAAATGGATCATGGACCAGGCTAGATTTTTACCAGTTTGTCTAGCCAATTGTAGAAACAGCACCGACTATTACATGTCTGAGATTGGATTTGTCCCCCCTTCATACCTCTACTTTTCAACAGTTTGACATGTCTTCTCTTCCAGCTGTTGCTATTTTGTGTGGCATGATGTTTATCCATAACATCGCCACAAACCTGTTATTCCAGTTTCACTGATGTCGACACTTCTCATTTTAAATAGTGAAAATAAGTCAAATGAGATGAACTTCCTGTGAAATGTCTCCTTTATTCCCCCAAATTACCATCCAGCGTCTTAGTAGGCCATTCAGTCTTAGTAGGCCATTCAGTATTAGTAGGCCATTCAGTATTAGTAGGCCATTCAGTATTAGTAGGCCATTCAGTATTAGTAGGCCATTCAGTCTTAGTAGGCCATTCAGTCTTAGTAGGCCATTCAGTCTTAGTAGGCCATTCAGTCTTAGTAGGCCATTCAGTCATTCAGTCTTAGTAGGCCATTCAGTCTTAGTAGGCCATTCAGTCTTAGTAGGCCATTCAGTCTTAGTAGGCCATTCAGTCTTAGTAGGCCATTCAGTCTTAGTAGGCCATTCAGTCTTAGTAGGCCATTCAGTATTAGTAGGCCATTCAGTCTTAGTAGGCCATTCAGTCTTAGTAGGCCATTCAGTCTTAGTAGGCCATTCAGTCTTAGTAGGCCATTCAGTCTAGTAGGTAGGCCATTCAGTCTTAGTAGGCCATTCAGTCTTAGTAGGCCATTCAGTCTTAGTAGGCATTCAGTATTAGTAGGCCATTCAGTCTTAGTAGGCCATTCAGTCTTAGTAGGCCATTCAGTCTTAGTAGGCCATTCAGTCTTAGTAGGCCATTCAGTCTTAGTAGGCCATTCAGTCTTAGTAGGCCATTTTATTGACTGAAATGTCCCTTTTACTATTTTATAATTGGTACATGGTCAGGGTCATTGACATGCGTAGTTTCATATTTTTGATATTCGGAGAAGGTTTCAGTGTCTGACCACTAGGAGACAGCGTTGATCCATGTTTGTGTATAATTGGAATTAGAAGAGATCCCCACAAACGCACAAGTAGTTTTAGTTCTAGAGGCTAAGACAGGGCTGTAAACGGACAACCTATAAACTGCTCTACCTCATGATGCAGGCCTATGCTCACAACCCCATCTATGCTCTTCTTAGATACCAACTGGCTGCAGAGGAGGGCAACTCGGAGAGGAAGAAGGCAGTAAGTATCCAGTAAGGGATCCAGGGTTGGAAAGTGCAAATATCTAACAAAGCTATTTCTCTCTTTCACATGTACTTACTCATCCTCACTCACTCTCTCTCTTTGAGATACACACACACACACACACACACACACGGATGTTCACATGCTGCAGTTGGAGGCTAGACTAGAAAAGCCTTAATCCTTATATTGAGACTTTAATCTTAAGGTAGCTAATACCTCCACTGTCGTTTCACATCGATGCTCTTGTTCCTGGGTGGTCACTCACTTCACGGCCATGAAGGAAGACAATGTAATGCCTGATCCCACCTTGCCGAGACATCCACTCTTCCCGGTGGTCAGTTGGCTCGGCCCGGGAATTGCACTTGAGGGGATATAAACAGACGGCAGGGATTTTTTTTCTTCATTAAGCAACTTTTTCAATCCCAGGTAGGTGCCTGGCATCGGTAGATCATCATTTGGTGTACTTTATTGAAAGCAGTGCTTGAAGTGGATTGAAATAGGTGCTGGCACTCATTTTGGGTGACAGTACTGTTTACATAGATATTTAGGTGGGGAAGTGCTGCATTAATTTGAAGCCTATATTCTATAAGAGGTGCGGGTGCTCAAGTAGTAGAACATTTTAAGTGCCGGTATTTATAACCAGTGGGGGGAGGGGACAATTGAACTGGCAAATGCAAAGACTCAGTTTGCGTCTGGGACTCTTCATTATGATGTTGGGGTTTACACCTGGGTTGTGGTGTAGAACTAGCTATTGTCACTGTTAGCTCAAGGTATTTTCAAAGAATGTAAAATTAGGTAAATTCTTCACAGTTTGGGGAGGGGGCATGCGGCAGGTCTCCTGTTTTCTCTTTTCCTGGGTTGTTCCCTTTCCCTCAACTGACCCTTTTTTGTTTGACAATGGTGCACTCTTGGTGAAATGTAAATAACGTGTTAGCATAATACAGTTGGATTATCAGTCAACATGAGTCACATTTATCAGCATTCCTCACTGTCGAGGCTCCTTTTTCTCTCACTCCCCCTGTCCACCACTCAAAGGACATCCAGCCTACTTGACACAACTGTGAAGTGTACTGTGTACCTTGTGTCCCCAGTTTGGTATACTCAGTATACATATTGCAGTTCTTATAATATGTTCTGAATTCCAATTCATACACATTTGCAAGTGCTTAATTCCGTACTGCATATTTAAATGGCTGTAAATTGTTATTTCAGCTTCACTTATCTTATTTTCATGGTTGTTATGTCAACACAGGTCAATGCTTCTGTTGGTTACTTGAAAGACAGCATTGAGATACTTTTCATGAGTAGGCCTATCTTGTGTTCAACATCCCTTAAATTGTTTTAGTCATAATCCTAGTCATTTGATGAGCATGAGAAACTGTAGTCAGCTGTTTGGGTTAGCTAAGGAGAGGTCTTGTTGTTGGAAAGATGCTAGTCCAGTTGAATGCTAACGGTAGCTTTATTAGAATGCGGTTGGAGACTCTTACTCTTGTGTTCTGAAACTATTGATGTGACTGGTATCTGTTTTCTGTCCAATTACCCATTGGTCTCTATCTTATCTCCTTCACATGCTGCTAATAGTATTACCCTCATTATCTTCTGGGTTGAATTCCACAGTGTTTCTATTCTATTCTTGGATTCTATTAGGCACAGAAACTGTACACCCTTTTGATTTATGCCATTGCTATGTTTCTGCTAGTCAGACTGTATGAACAAGTTGAGGAGTAGCCCTGGTGAATATAATGGATATCTTAATAAACTAAACTTTCTCTTTACGTCCTCCTCGAGGCTGCAGATCCGTTGCCCCCAACTCTCCGCAGTGGCAACCTGAGTGTGTTGAAGAAGTGGTGGGAGCAGCCTGTCCAGTCAGCCACGTCCTGCGCCCCGTTACCCCACACCACCCACACTCGCTGCTTGCTCCCCTTAAACCCTAAAGCCAAGCATCAGAACCAGCCCCAGGCCACTCAGGCCCAGCCACCTCTCTCACCAGACCCCGACACCAGCCCCACAGCCGCTGAGGACCAGGCAGGACCTGGCATGGAGAGAAGACTGCAGCAGAGAGACCCAGAGAGGCAGGAGGCAGTAGAAGAAGTACCTTGTGTCCCCAGTGAGAAGCCCAACATCCCCCTGAACAACCTCAAGATGATGTTCGAGAAAGGAGAGAACCAGCAGAACAAAGTAAGTCCAAAGTCAAACTAGCATGTTTTCAACAAAAAAATGAATAGGAAATATTTTTTTCGTATAATATTTTCAGACACCTTTTTTATTCTTTACATGACTTAACTTGACGTTATATTTCAAATCTTTCCTCACATAAATAGTGGGAATGGCTATTGGCTGAATGGAAACACTTTTCTATTGTTTAGGTATTAGGAGAGTGTTGTGTGGATCCGGTGGTGTGATTACACATGCTGCTCTGATGGTGACTTATGCGATGGGTTTGCTAAAGAAAAGCCCCATGTGTTTTAATCTGAGGTCAGAGGACTGCCTGAAGCTGAAGTATTGTCACAAGACAACTGGTCTGTGTGTCCTCCATTGTTCCTGTTCTAGAAGGGAAGGTGTTGTGTTCTCCAGGGGTCCGAGCCCTCCTGGGGTTAGTCATGCTGCCTGTCACATGCACCGCTATGACTGTTCTCATCTCACTACAGAACACTCCTTGAGATAGGCTAGCTATAAACATGTCCTCAGGCAGATAAAAGGGGTTCTTCAAAACAACCACTGTCCTATCCTCCTCATGCTCTCTCTGGGGTTAACAGCCATTTTGATATAAAGGCAACATGTGACAATTTTCCAAATGCACTGGAAACCTTTGGTACTTTAGTATATTTTAGCAATTATTCTGAACAAAAATATACATTATTTTGATATTTTACTGAGTATGTTCATTTAAGGAAATCGGTCAACTTAAATAAATTCATTAGGCCACAATCTATGGATTTCACATGACTGGGATACAGATGCCTTAAAAAAAAGTTAATCAGGCTGTTGATTGTGTAATGTTGTCCCACTCCTCTTCAGAGGCTGTGCGAAGTTGCTGGATACACGTTGATCCAGAGCATCCCAAATATTGTCTGGTGAGTATTCAGGCCATGGAAGAACCGTGACATTGTGTACAGATCCTTGCGACATGGGGGCGTGCATTATCATGCTGTAATGTGAGGTGATGGCGCCGGATGAATGGCACGACAATTGGTCTCAGGATCTCGCCACGGTGTCTCTGTGCATTCAAACTGACATGGATTAAAATTAAAATTGCGTTCATTGTCCATAGTTTATACCTGCCCATACCATAACCACACCACCACCATGGGGCGCTCTGTTCACAATGTTGACATCAGCAACCGCTGGCCCACACAACGCCATACACGTGGGTTTGCGGTTGTGAGGCCAGTTGGACGTACTGCCAAATTCTTTAAAACAATGTTGGAGGTGGCTTATTGTGGAACGTTCAATTCTCTGGCAAAAGCTCTGGTGGACATTCCTGCAGTCAGCATGCTAATTGCACGCTCCCTCAACTTGAAACATCTGTTGCATTGTGTTGTGGGACTAAACTTCACATTTTAGTGGCCCTTTATTGTCCCTAGCACAAGGTGCACCTGTGTAATGATCATGCTGTTTAATCAGCTTCTTGATATGCCACGCCTGTCAGGTGGATGGATTATCGTGGTAAAGGAGAAATGCTCACTATCAAGGACGTGCAGAAATTTGAGAGAAATAAGCTTTTTGTGCGACTGGAACATTTCTGTGATCTTTTATTTCAGCTCATGAAATGTGGGATCAACACTTTTTGCATGTTGCATTTTCTTTTTGTTCAGTTTTGATGAGCTCCTTTAAAAGCAAAGGATATTTTTCACCCTTTCTACTCTAGAGTCTAGACTAACAGTCTTTATTTTGTTTGTTTCTCCTGGCTTGTACAAATGTTAGGTATTGAATGTGAAAGGCCAGACTTTCAATGTAACATTTCAATGAGGTAGGGTTTTAGTTGACCATTGATCAAGATTCAGATTATTATTATTATTTTTTAAACCCACAGCACTGGCTCAGATAACTAGCTTACTACTCGGTCTTTGAACATGGACGCCCGCCTGGACATCAGATCAGAGGAGTGTTTTTGTAGCGGCTTAACAAGTTGCCTCACGTGCCATGGCCCAGCTGGCTGAACCCTCCTTCACTTCTTAAGCACATGAGCAGCTCTTTCTTGTTCTCTCAGCTGACAGCCAGGAAGTGACCTGGCTGCCCCTTCCCTCGACCCACACCCAGCCCTGTGCCTGACCTGCTCCCTGACCTGTAGCTCAGCCCCTGCCCCTCTCCTCGAGAGGTGGTGATGTCATGGGGCAGGCACATTACTGCAGTAGAGAAGAAACTGAGCCTCCTCTGATAAATCCCTCCCTGGCTTATCAAAGCAAGGCCTTCTCTTTCTGCCCCCTTCTTCTCTCTCCTCCTGCTCCTCTCGCTGGAGGAGACGGCCATGAGGGAGATGCACTGTGAAATTAATTGACCCAACTTGGTCACCCCCCTCTCTCCTTTCCAGCCCCACTCCCCTCCATATGCCCCCTCTCTGCTTCTCTCTCTGTGTGACTGTGACGAGGCAGAAAGGAAGGACGAAGGAGAGGCACCAGTCCAGTGTAATGAACAGAATCGAGTTAGCTGCTGTTGATGTTCCAAGCTCCTCCAGGACAGATATGAACGCTCCAGCTTGACTCCTTTCCTCTTCCTTGTGTTCCACTCTGCTTCTCCCTGTAGCTCCTAGCGTTGCTTTGCAAGAGGTAAATATGTTTTTTGTTCTTTGTTTGGTCTCAACCTTGGATCTCCATCAGCTCACTTATAGTGCTGCGGCTCTGAAACAGTCTCTGCCTTATATTTGGTTTGCTTTCTTTGCTTGTTTAATGTTTTGACTAGATTTTAGCGCATTACGCTGTGAGTCCTTTGATGGGAGGGCTAGCCTATACACTGACTGCACTATGGTTGGTGAATTATGCTTACTGTCAGTGAATGGGCTTATCAATGACTTTTTCATTGATTATCAATGGTGGTTCTGGGCTATATGTAGCCTAAAACTCACTGATTTTTGTTATTGCTCTGATGCCCAGCCAGCCAGCTGGCGGTAGGATTCAGGGAGGAGCCTCGATTTGTATCATCTGTCTCTGGGGGTTTTATTTGTCAGTGGGATTAGTGTCAGGTCTTTGTCTGTCTGGCTTGCTGATCAGTTCCTCCCTCTCTGAGCTCAGCTGCCTCCTGGCCTATTGTTTGTTTACAGCCTCCCCCATAATGTTGAGGCACCGCCCGTGAGCATGGTCTGGAGAGGGTATCGGCTGAGTCTTGGTTTGGTTTGGGAGGGGGCCCTCTGGTTGGGTTAGAGGGGTCTCTCCGCCTGTGGTCCGTCTGGGCCAGCTGGGGTCTGGCTCCCCCTAGAGCCTAGATTAATCCACTCTGGAGGATGGAGCAGCACGTTCAACCCCTTTCTGCCAATGCAGATCTAAAATCCAGACTGCCACAAACGCACAACCCTATAAAGACTTTTCCTTCGGAACAGCACTACTCTGTCTCCTCTTTGTATTTCAGGGTTTTATCCCCCACTGTCTGTATTATTAAGGCTGTGCCCATTGCAGTCCCAGCCTCACAGGGCTCTGTGACACCCTGTTGCTCCTCTAATCTCTGACACTGATCATACTCTGGCTAAAAGGCTCTGCGTGGTCAATCCAACGTCTGCAGTCACCGTACAGCATTTACTGCGATGCAGAAGTCAGGGCATTCATACTACTTGTGCTTCATGGAGCAGAGCTGTCATGAAGGAAGTTGTCAAGGACGTGCGTTTGCTTATACAGGACCTCCCGCCCCCACCTAATGTCAACCAATCATGTCAATGCGGAGATATATGGAGCCCTCTGTATTGTTACAAAATTTGGGAGGCGCACAGTGATGCGGTACAGCCTGAGGGAGGCAAGGCAGACACCCCTATCTGCCCCAGGCTCTATCTTACTGAGCTCATAAGGGGATTAGAGTATAGAGGGATTGGATGCAGAGGCAGACAGCCAAGAAGGGGGAGCTGGGCAACAAGCCAGGCTGCTACTGGAACTGACTGACAGGCTGCCATACCACTTCTCTTCTCCACTCCTGTTTTCCTCTTCTGTCAGAGCACAGGGCTCAGAACTGTCTGATGGATGGCCCTGGTTCTCTCCTACTGTGTGTTTATGCTAGCCTAGAGCTAAGTATGTGAGCATCATATGGTTCTGTATGCAAACCACGATACAGGTGCTGCTGGCATTAGTCCGTATGTTCAGAGCCTGCTGAGTCTACAATGTAAAGGCTACCATAATGGAATATGCTGTCCTGATAGTGTGGCTTGGCTCTGTGTTTCCAGGTGTCCAGAGCGCCTGTGAGGATCGGAGACATCACTGATAACATGGACCAGCTACTTGGAGGTACTGTTACACTGAAGGGACACACACGGAATGGGACACCAGAGTTAAAATCAAATGCATTCTTCTCCATGAGTATATTGTTTCACTAGGCCACACAGAACTACAGACAGACTAAAACATATGTAAGTTGTTTCCTTCCTATAGCTGTTTCAGTGGGATAGTCTGTATGGAGAGGGCTGGGGCTCACTCCTTGTGCTATGATCAGCAGGATGCCCCAGTGATTACAGGAAGAATGATAGTTACAGGAAGACGGCTTTTTCTTTCCATTCCCCCGTGAACCTGTTCCCATCACAGCCTGACAAACACCATGGTTACATCCTAAATAGTATCTTATTCCTTAATAGTGCACTACTTCTGAACAAAGCCTATGGGGCTGTAGTCAAAAGTAGTGCACTATATAGGGGGACATTTGGGATGCTCCCCATGACCCACAGTCTGCATTGTGCTGAATTTATAGCCTGTACTTTCCTTTCTATAGCTTATGCGCAATGTGTTTCTGTGTGTGTGTAACATGCACTTCTCTCTGTCTGTCTCCTAGATGCAGGGAGTATGGAGTCCATGCCCCTGAGGGACAGGATGGCCATGTACCAGGCTGCTGTGTCTAAAACCGAGGTGTTATCCTCCTCAGTCAGCGTGAGTTCCTGTCCTTTACACTGCCATGGAAGACTGACTACCATGTGCAACCATAGACTTCTCAAATCTGACTGAACTTGAGCCCAAAGTAATAACTTTTGGACCACAGGAAGAATGGCTTCTGCTTTGGCAAAAGCATCATGTGGATCCGAAATAAACCAAACCAAACTTCAGGCCCATCCCGGCCAGAACCTGTCATGTGCAGGTTACTTATCCCAACTGTAAAACAGGTGCCTGTCTTTCTCTCTCTGACAGAGTGATCAGTTGGACTCAGGCCTCCTCTGCAGCAACAAACAGAAGGAGAATGTACCCCCAGGCAGTGGGGTCATGGTGAGAAACTGTGCTCTTTGTGTCTGTGTGTCCATGTCTGAAACATTGCTAAATCATGATCTCCTCTCCTCTCAGGGTTCGGACTCTGAGCCCAACAGTAGGAAAGCCTCTTCCACAGAGAGCAATGGTAACTATTTTGGTCCATCACTACATTTCACCAAATCTATATTCTTGTTCGTCATCATTTATGTCTCCGCCACTGAGTGTACGAAGCATTAAGGACACCGACTCTTTCCATGACATACACTGTCTAGGTGAATCCAGGTGAAAGCTTTGATCCCTTTTGATGTCCCTTGTTAAATCCACTTCAATCGGTATCATGGTCTCCAACAGGTTGGTTGTGACCTACCAGTAGCTCGCAGGCCACCTATGAGTAGCTCGCAGGCCACCTATGAGTAGCTCGCCAAACAATTCTGAAAGTACATGCAATATTCACCTGTTCCACCACAAACTGTCATAAATCTTTCAATTATCAGACACCGCAAGCTCCCAGCTACTATCAAACGAATGCAAGATTGACATTATCCCACCCCTGGTTAGCCACTATTGGCTTAAAAAGCCAAACTTAACACACTATCTGTTTCAATATTAAGTTTCAACAATATTGCCCCTGTCTGGATGTGTGGTGCTGGTGTTCATCACACCATGTGTAGCCAGTAACTTTGGGTCGATCGCAAACGAATGGCTCTTCTTGGTAATTGTCGGGAAGCGAGTCGCATATGTGAGAGGCGTTCATTTGCCTGCCTAATTTGCATCACTTTTACTGAAGGTGGTAATTCGCAGTGCAGGAACAATATAAGGAGAGCCTGATTCGGATCTACGTGCATTCAATTTGAATGAACACTTCACGATCTGACAATGAACTGTTTTAAGCTTTAAATGATTGATTTAAAAAAAAAAAGTTTTTTGGTCCATTTCTAAGCATTACTGAACAGAGCCATTTGGGATCCAGAGCCAAATGATCTGGCTCACAGAAAAGACTCGGAATGCCCATCACTAGTAGCCAGTTGATGTGATAACCGTCTTGTGGGTTAACAAAGTACTATCCCCAAAACCTTGTCAATTATGTTAACTGGAAAGTAGGCTTACCTGGCAGAAGTATATCATTAGGATCTATTTGCAAACTTTGCCATGAAATGCGCAGCAGTAGTATAGAACCATCGCTATACCGGCACGTTAGACCGCACAGTAGATGCCAATTAAAGGGCCAGATGTGCAATTAAGTGTAGGTAAAGCTGAGGAGACAGGTTAAAGAAGGATGTTAAGCCTTGAGACAATTGAGACATGGATTGTGTATGTGTGACATTGAGGGGGAATTGGAAAGACAAAAGTTAAGTGCCTTTGAACAGGGTATGGTCGGTGCCAGGCGCACCAGTTTGAGTATGTCAAGAACAGCAACTCTGATGGGGTTTCTCACGCTCAAACAGTTTCCTGTGTTTCAAGAATGGTCCATCACCTAAAGGACATCCAGCCAACTTGACACAGCTGTGAGAAGCATTGGAGTCAACGTGTGCAAGCTTCTAAGTGGAATTCTTTCGACACCTTGTAGAGTCCATGTCCCAACAAATGAAAGCTGAGGGGGTGGGCAGATGCACGCAAGCAACTCCATATTAGGAATGTGTTTCTAATGTTTGAGGTACTCTGTGTATTAGGTCAGTATATTCACCACAGCTCCCTCTGTTGTTGCTGATATTAGTCTCATGTCACAGCAGGCTCCAGTATCGGCACCTCCTCTGTATCCTCGACCCAGAATGATCAAGCTCAGCCCAAGAACCCCAGGGTGAGTTCAACAGTACCTTTTCTGCATTTTTCTCAGAGAAAACCATCCCCTCTCCTAACTAACCTGCCTTGAATGCCTCTATTTTGTGTGTGCACAGAGCTTCTGCTTGCCTGCACAGGAGAGCTGTGTGTCGTGTCAGAAGACCGTCTACCCTCTGGAGAGACTCGTGGCCAACCAACAGGTCTACCACAACACCTGCTTCAGATGCTCCCACTGCAACACCAAACTCAGGTAAGTGGATTGGACAGATGCCATGCAGCAAGGAATTGTTTGTTTATTGTTTAAACATCTGTGAACCTCACTGTTAGTGGACCTTATATTGTTGTTAGGTTCACAGTCTTGTTCCTCTTGAGTTTTCAAGGATGAGGGTTTATGCTGCTTGATTATAAAAAGGATGGTCTTTCTCAATGTGTTTTGTCTCCCTCTGCTGGACAGCCTGGGAACCTACGCCTCTCTGCACAGCCTTGTCTATTGCAAGCCTCACTTCTGTCAGCTGTTCAAGGCCAAGGGCAACTATGATGAGGGCTTCGGCCTACGCCCTCACAAGGAGCTGTGGGAGACCAAAGGAGAGAGTGGGGCTGGGGAGGAACAGCGGACCGAACAGACCACAGAGGTCACCTCCTTCTCCAAAGACAAGCTGAAGAAGTGTGCCTCTACTGGCACACTGTTGATCAGCCCAGCAGTAGAGGAGTCTCCACTGGCAAAGGTCAATGTGGTAACAGCCTCCCTAGAGACCCGTACCCAGATCTCCACAGAGAAGGACAAGCCAGTGGAGACACGTCGGCTGAAGATTTCCTGGCCTCCCCGCACCGAAGGAGATGGAGAGGGGGGTAACATGGGGTCCAGCCCCACCTCAGAAGGGAGCTCCGGGGGCAGACCATCCCGTGCCAAGTGGCCCCCAGAGGGTGACTCGGCCTTCCCCGACCAGAGCCCAGAGTCCACCGAACGCTCCACCCTCTGCAGGAGCTCCTCCCTCAAAGAGCGCAGCCAGCCCTTCTCATTGGCCAGCCCCTCCCATGCTCCTGCCCCTGTTGCCAATCCTGAGCCAGAACTGCTGGAGAGGATGAGCTCATTGGAGCACAGGGAGCCTGAGCTGGCCTCCAGTCCTGAGGAACAGATCATAGAGATCCGGGAACAATCTGACAGCCTGTCACCTGACTACCACACACCTTCTGACGACAACTATGTTGATGTCCAAACCAGCACTGAGGAGGGTAGAGAAACACCTCTAAAAGAGAACCACCACGAATCACTAGAGTCAAAAGAAGAACAGGGAGCGAAGGAGGACTGGGATGAAGAAAAGATGGAGGGAGAAGATGGGGAAGGGTTACCTTCTCAAAACTGCCACACTGCCTCGTCAGAGATCGTCACGCCCCCCTCGTCTCCGGAGGTGGAGCCTAGACCAAAGACCAACCACATGTCTCAGGATGTGGGCTTCTGGGATGGCAAGGAGGCCGTGTCTGTAGAGGAGATGATTAAGAGGAACCGCTACTATGAGGAAGATGAGGACGAAGAGGACTGAAAGAGACTGGTTTATTAAGTCAGGAACATTATTAGACATAATCAACAGGCTGTTGACTGAACTTCCGCCCATCCTTTTTGTTTTACTTTGAAATGTACATTTTTCTCTTCATTTCCCTTTAACCTAAAGAACGGTGTCTGGCTGTGTTTGGTGTGACGTCAGTTTCTTTCTTTTCTACTACTACTCATTGTAATAATTTATCTATGTAAATTTTACCTTGGCTCTGGGTTTGTCCGGAAGATGGTACAAACCAAACAAATGCTGATAATATGAACTGAACCCAGTGAATGAGACACCATTTTTTTGTCTGTATTTGAAAATACAGTAGTTTTATGAATGTTTTTAAGGTGGTATGTTTTATCAGAACAGCAGGATAGCTGTAAGGACATGAAGGGTTGCCACCATTTTACGTATTCTGCTGGTTATCATTGTTCAAATTTCAATAAAGAAATTGTTATACAAAATATTCAGTAACCTAGTCTCATTATACACATGTAGATCGAAAAATGGAAATAACCACCTTTTGATACATGTATTACAGTGCGTGGGGAAAGTATTCAGACCCTTTGACTTGTACCACGTTTTGTTACGTTAGAGCCTTATTCTAAACTGGATGAAATAGCCCCCCCCCCCCAAATCTACACACAATACCCCATAATAACAAAGTATTTATTTTGTGCAAATGTGTATCTATGAAAAAGGGAAAATATCACATTTACATAGGTATTTAGACCCTTTACTCAGTACATTGTTGAAGCACCTTTGGCAGCGATTACAGCATTGTTTTTGGTATGTGTTACAATACATCTCCCTCACTAACTTTAAGCATCAGCTATCTGAGCAGCTCACCAATCGCTGCAGCCCATCTGTACACAGCCCATCCAACTACCTACCTCATCCCAATATTGTTTTTATTTACTTTTTTTTGCTCTTTTGCACACCAGTATTTCTACTTGCACATCATCTGCACATCTCACTCCAGTGTTGATTTGCTAAATTGTAATTACTTCGCTACTATGGCCTATTTATTGCCTTACCTCTTTACTCCATTTGCACACACTATATGCATTTTTCTATTGTTATTGACTACTTTTGTTTATTCTATGTGTAACTCTGGTTTTTTTTTTTTGTCGCACTGCTTTGCTTTATCTTGGCCAGGTTGCAGTTGTAAATGAGAACTTGTTCTCAACTGGCCTACCTGGTGAAATAACATTTTAAAAGCTTTGCATACCTGTATTTGGGGAGTTTCTCCCATTCTTCTCTGCAGATCCTCTCAAGCTCTGTCAGGTTGGATGGGGAGCGTCGCTGCAGAGCTATTTTCAGGTCTCTCCTGAGATGTTCGACCGGGTTCTGGCTGGGACACTCAAACACAATGAGACTTGTCCCGACACCACTGCTGCATTGTCATGGTTATTTGCTTAAGGTCATTGTCTTCTTGGAAGGTGAACCTTCACCCCAGTCTGAGGTCCTGAGCACTCTGGACCAGGTTTTCATCAAGGATCTCTCTGTATTTTGCTCCATTCATCTTTCCCTCGATCCTGACTAATGTCCCATCCCCTGCCACTGAAAAACATCCCCACAGCATGAAGCTGCCACCATACTTCGCTGTAGGGATGGTGCCAGGTTTCCTCCAGATGTGACGCTTGGCATTCAGGTCAAAGAGTTCAAACTTGGTTTCATCAGACCAGAGAATCTTGTTTCTCATGGTCAAGAGTCTTTAAGTGTCTTTTGGAAAACTCCAACGGGCTCTCATGTGCCTTTTACTGAGGAGTGACTTCCATCTGGCCTCTCTACCATAAAGGCCTGATTGGTGGAGTGCTGCAGAGATGGTTGTCCTTCTGGAAGGGTTTCCCATCTCCACAGAGGAACTCTGCAGCTCTGTCAGAGTGACCATTTGGTTCTTGGGTCACTTCCCCTCCCCCTCCCCACATTTCTCAGTTTGGCTGAGCGGCCTGCTCTAGGAAGAGTCTTGGTGGTTCCAAACATTTTCCATTTAAGAATGGAGGCCACTGTGTTCTTGGACCTTCAATGTTTAACAAAGCTGTCATGGCTACTTTGAAGAACCTCAAATATAAAATAGATCTTGATTTGTTAAACACTTTTGGTTACTACATGATTCCATATGTGTCATTTCATAGTGTTGATGTCTTCACTATTATTCTACCATGTAGAAATAAATAAAGAAAAAGCATTGAATGAGTGTCCAAACGTTTGACTGGTGGTGTGTGGGTGTGTGGGGCCATCCCATGTGATATGGAGAATATCATTTTTATTCCCACCAACCCAGCTCTAGCCTGGTCCCAGATCTGTGTGTACATGTCTTGCATGACGCTGACCATAGGAGTTGGCTATACAGCAAAAACAGATCTGGGACCAGGCTAGCTCAGCTCCAGTAGGCAGGTTAGTGAGTGCTCACAGAAGGGCACTACTCACTCACACAGAGAATCTGTCGGCATCCCAAATGGCACCCTATTCTATATAGGGCATTAGTTTTGACCAGGGCACGTATAGCTAAAAAGTATGGTACCCAGGCAAGGGCACATAGGGCTCTGGTCAAAAGTATTGCCGGTAGCCTAGTGGTTAGAGTGTTGGGCCAGTAACCGAAAGGTTGGTAGCTCAAATCCCCGAGCTGACAAGGTAAAAATCTGTCGTTCTGCCCCTGAACAAGGCAGTTAACCCACTGTTCCTTGGCCGTCATTGTAAACAAGTTGTTCTTAACGGACTTGCCTACTTTAATGAAGGTTAAATAAAAAATATATAGTGAATAGGGTGCCAGTTAGGAAGCATAGCCCAGCGCTCACAGGAGGGCACTACTCACTCACTAGTACGGAGAAACAGAAGCCTAGTGCTCACAGGAGGGCACTACTCACTAGTACGGAGAAACAGAAGCCCAGTGCTCACAGGAGGGCACTACTCACTCACTCACTAGTACGGAGAAACAGAAGCCTAGTGCTCACAGGAGGGCACTACTCACTCACTAGTACGGAGAAACAGAAGCCTAGTGCTCACAGGAGGGCACTACTCACTAGTACGGAGAAACAGAAGCCCAGTGCTCACAGGAGGGCACTACTCACTCACTCACTAGTACGGAGAAACAGAAGCCCAGTGCTCACAGGAGGGCACTACTCACTCACTAGTACGGAGAAACAGAAGCCCAGTGCTCACAGGAGGGCACTACTCACTCACTAGTACGGAGAAACGGAAGCCCAGTGCTCACAGGAGGGCACTACTCACTCACTAGTACGGAGAAACAGAAGCCTAGTGCTCACAGGAGGGCACTACTCACTAGTACGGAGAAACAGAAGCCTAGTGCTCACAGGAGGGCACTACTCACTCACTAGTACGGAGAAACAGAAGCCCAGTGCTCACAGGAGGACATTACTCACTCACTAGTACGGAGAAACAGAAGCCTAGTGCTCACAGGAGGGCACTACTCACTCACTAGTACGGAGAAACAGAAGCCTAGTGCTCACAGGAGGGCACTACTCACTAGTACGGAGAAACAGAAGCCTAGTGCTCACAGGAGGGCACTACTCACTAGTACGGAGAAACAGAAGCCCAGTGCTCACAGGAGGGCACTACTCACTCACTAGTACGGAGAAACAGAAGCCCAGTGCTCACAGGAGGGCACTTCCTCACTAGTACGGAGAAACAGAAGCCTAGTGCCTATAACCGGAAGTGCCAGCAGGCTCTCTGACTCAACAGAACTGTTGGACAAGCATTGCATTGTTATGTTTGGGGCTCCCTGACTCAGCAGAAATGTTGGACATGCATTGCATTGCTATGTTTGGGGCTCCCTGACTCAGCAGAAATGTTGGACATGCATTGCATTGCTATGTTTGGGGCTCCCTGACTCAGCAGAAATGTTGGACATGCATTGCATTGCATTGCATTGCATTGCATTGCATTGCTATGTTTGGGGCTCCCTGACTCAGCAGAAATGTTGGACATGCATTGCATTGCATTGCTATGTTTGGGGCTCCCTGAAATGTTGGACATGCAGGTTTATCCATTTAGAGGATGCAGGTTGGTCAGGTTCATTCATTTAGAGGATGCAGGTTGGTCAGGTTCATTCATTTAGAGGATGCAGGTTGGTCAGGTTCATTCATTTAGAGGATGCAGGTTGGTCAGGTTTATCCACTTAGAGCAGGCCCGGATCAGATCATGCTCAGATCACATCAAGAATTTGCGATAGTAAAGTTTTGAAAAAGCGTATTTGCTATACAAATTAAAAGCCCAATTCATTCTCGCCTTGGGGAAATGATTTAACTCCCACCGCTTGTGAGACATTTATTTTGAAGGCACGTATAAATAACTGCACGAGGACAGACAGTGACTGACAGGCTGACACATGTCACAGTTACAAATAGTAGCTATAGTAGAAAAAAACGAGTTTTTCAAAGAAAAAAGTAGACAATGAATGTAGGATGTTCCAGCAAGACTGGACATTGACATGTTCAATTATTGAAGTATCAAGGAAAGCTGTGTGCTTAGTGTGCAAAGAGAGCATCACTGTCTTGAAAGACTACAACTTGTCACTTCCAGATGACGCAGGCAGAGAAATATAGGAATACGTCTTCTGAGCAGAGGACAGGTGCATCGAAAGAGTTGCTTTCTCAGTTGCAGCAAAGACTTTTCACAAAACTGCATTCAGCAAACAACGGAATTGCGAGAGCTAGCTAAGTACTGTCCCCAAAAATGGATACACATAGCAAGCCACTCGCTGGGAGCGAATTCATTAAAGAATCTTTAATGTTTGATTAGATTTGATTTGACTCCGCAGCATAACTTTGCCCCGCAAGAAGGAGCTGTTTGAAAATGTTTCCCCTGTCACAGTGACACAGCGTGTTGAGGACATTGCAGAGAATATAGAACAGCAGTTGAAAGACAAGGTAAAGGATTTCACCTATTTCTCCTTGGCCCTAGATGAGAGCAGTGATGCATGTGACACGGCACAGTTGTTGATATTCTTACGAGGTCATAACCCCAGACGTTGAAACTACAGAGGAGCTTCAGTGCAGTCAATGAAGAGCACAACCACAGAGAAATATTTATTGGAGGAGGTTAATAAGTGTGTGGCAAAGCTGGGACTTAGTTTTGAAAAGTTATCCTGTGTGACCACTGATGGTGCCCAAACTTGACAGGAAAACACGCTGGTCTTTTGAAAAGGATACAAGATCAAGTAGCTGAGCTGAACCCAGATCAGAAAAGAATTTTCCTGCGTTACATTATTCATCAGGAGATGCTCTGTAAATGTGTTCTGGAAATGAGCCATGTTGTGGACACAGTCACTAAAGTGGTAAACTTCATGAGAGCAACATCTTTAAACCACAGACAGTTTGTCTCACTGTTGGAAGAGACAGAATCGGGTCATGCAGATCTCCCCTACCACACAAACATAAGATGGCTGAGTTTGGGGAAGTTGCTTAAAGGGTGTGAGACCTGAAGTCGGAGATTGCTGAGTTTTTATGAAAGGAAAATATGTGGATTTCCCTCAACTGCAAGATAAAGAATGTTTGGCTGATCTTGCCTTGATCGTGGACATCATGGCCCTCATGAATGAACTGAATTCCAACCTACAAGGGAAGGGCCTTTTTGAACATCAGATGTACATCCTTCTCAAAGCCTTCAAGGGAAAATGACGCCTACTAACCCACCAAGTAGAAGCCAACAATCTCATCAACCTTCCAACACTACTAGTCTGTTCCCTATCAGATGACCTTCCAACACTACTAGTCTGTTCCCTATCAGATGACCTTCTGACACTACTAGTCTGTTCCCTATCAGATGACCTTCTGACACTACTAGTCTGTTCCCTATCAGATGACCTTCTGACACTACTAGTCTGTTCCCTATCAGATGACCTTCCGACACTACTAGTCTGTTCCCTATCAGATGACCTTCTGACACTACTAGTCTGTTCCCTATCAGATGACCTTCCAACACTACTAGTCTGTTCCCTATCAGATGACCTTCTGACACTACTAGTCTGTTCCCTATCAGATGACCTTCCAACACTACTAGTCTGTTCCCTATCAGATGACCTTCTGACACTACTAGTCTGTTCCCTATCAGATGACCTTCCAACACTACTAGTCTGTTCCCTATCAGATGACCTTCCAACACTACTAGTCTGTTCCCTATCAGATGACCTTCTGACACTACTAGTCTGTTCCCTATCAGATGACCTTCTGACACTACTAGTCTGTTCCCTATCAGATGACCTTCTGACACTACTAGTCTGTTCCCTATCAGATGACCTTCCGACACTACTAGTCTGTTCCCTATCAGATGACCTTCTGACACTACTAGTCTGTTCCCTATCAGATGACCTTCTGACACTACTAGTCTGTTCCCTATCAGATGACCTTCTGACACTACTAGTCTGTTCCCTATCAGATGACCTTCTGACACTACTAGTCTGTTCCCTATCAGATGACCTTCCGACACTACTAGTCTGTTCCCTATCAGATGACCTTCTGACACTACTAGTCTGTTCCCTATCAGATGACCTTCCAACACTACTAGTCTGTTCCCTATCAGATGACCTTCCGACACTACTAGTCTGTTCCCTATCAGATGACCTTCTGACACTACTAGTCTGTTCCCTGTCAGATGACCAGTGGGAGAAGTATACATCACTGCTGCATGCTTTGAACTGTGAGTTTTCTTGTCGTTTTAGGATTCTAAAGTATTGGAAAAGGACATGCCGTTGGTTTCTTAGCCTTTCACCTTCAATGTGGATAACGCTCCCACTGACCTGCAACTTGAGCTTATCGATCTTCAGTCTGATGCAGTGATTGGAGAACTATTCAAAACAATGTCACTGACAAGGTTCTATGCATCTGGCAATGAACAAATCTTTTCAAAGATTAGGAGTCATGCTCAGAAGATGTTTGTACTGTTTGGGTCAACCTATGTATGTGAACTGTAATAAGTCAAGGCACACGTCTGAACTACACCTGACTTCACTGCTCTAGTCAACACCCATCAGAGACTTGACTCCTCACACTGATGGAGTAGTTTAAATGTAATGTTGAGCTCGCTCTCTTTCTTGTGTTTTTGTGCAACCCGTTATGTAGTTCATTGCATGTTTAATAATGAAAATACCTACCACCGCGGTGGCAAAAATATACTCTAATGTGGCCCTCCATGGGAAATAATTGCCCAGGCCTGACTTAGAGGGTGCAGGTCCACCTTGACCTTCTCCTTGCTGCTCAGCATCCTCACGGCGGAGTAGAAACCACCTTCTTCCGGGATCACGGTGAAGAACAGCTGCCACTCAACACATAGCCACACGGGGGCTACTTTTTAAATTCACATTTACATTTGAGTCATTTAGCAGACACTCTATCCACAATAACCGGGATTCAATCACAGGAGCATTGTAGACTACAGCTAATGCACCTTTTTAAGGCATTCTTCTCGACGTTCAAGGAGAACGCTGCGGATGTCAGCGAAAGTGGAAAGAACCTTTAAAAGTAATGTTCAATAGGATTGTCGACAGCACACCTTTAATTGAATCTCAGTGCATTCAACGAAGATAGGTAAAACAACCACATCACAATCATTGAAGAACACTTGCATAACCACAAGGGGGAGCCCAAAGTCATTCCCTACACCTACTGTAGCTCCAGAACCATCTCACTGACACTCACAGAAATCACATCACACATCAAATCATTACCCAATCACTCTAAAAGCACCTCTCTGTATGTACGCCTATTGAGTTTCTGGTTGTCGATGAATAATATATAAAAAAACGTCAGAACAGCTAGTTTGTTAATATTGCCTTTCTCGTGTAGCTATAACAATTCTAGTGACTCCAGTGTGTGTGTGTTTGTCACGGCTGATGAAAGGAGCGGACCAAGGTGCAGCGTGGTGAGCGTACATGTTCTTTAATTCAGAAAAGACACCGAACAAACAATACACACTACGAAACAAAACCGTGAAGCGTAAGGCTAAGTGCCATAAAGAAAGTCAACTTCCCACAAAGACAGGTGGGGAAAAAAGGCTACCTAAGCATGGTTCCCAATCAGAGACAACGATAGACAGCTACCCCTGATTGAGAACCATACCTGGCCAAAACATAGAAATAGAAAATCATAGAAACACAAAACATAGAATGCCCACCCCAACTCACGTCCTGACCAAACCAAAATAGAGACATAAAAGGATCTCTAAGGTCAGGGCGTGACAGTGTGTGCGTGTCTGGGGGCAAAATATCCTCATTGTGCTGCCTGTGTAAATGCAGCCGAAGTGAAAATTCTACGGAAATTAAGATTCGGCCCAGACGGCTGACTCATCTCCCATTCAATCTCAATTCAGGCAAGTGTCACTATGTCCTCTTGTTCTACATCACATCTGTTGGTTTCAGGGAGGAACTGGTATGTCATTAATGGGAACAAGTGACATTGGAAACTCTTTTAACTTCCTCTATTGTAAACAAATCTCCATTCTGGAATAATAAAGATCTATTCATCTGAATTGAAAATGTGCACTGTCTCATTGAGGTTATTTTCACCAAGTATGTAGTCTCGTGGGAACATGATGCCACAGCCCATGATATCACCCTCGAATCAGCAAGGACCAAAGGGTTTCCCAACCCCACTAACATGGATGATATTCCCACCATCTGAGAGAGAGAGAGAGAGAGAGAGAGAGAGAGAGAGAGAGAGATGAGAGAGACACAGACAGAGAGAGAGAAGGGAGGAGAGACAGAGAGCGAGGATGAGGGGGAGGGAGAAAGAGAGAGAGAAGGGGTGAGAGAAAGAGAGAGAGAGAGATGAGATAGACACAGACAGAGAGGAAGGGAGGAGAGACAGAGAGCGAGGATGAGGGAGAAAGAGAGAGAGAAGGGGAGAGAGAAAGAGCGAGAGAGAGAAAGGGAGAGAGAAAGGGAGAGCGAGAGAGAGAAAGGGAGAGAGAAAGGGAGAGAGAGAGAAAGAGAGGGAGAGAAAGGGAGAGAGAGAGATGAGATAGACACAGAGAGAGAGGAAGGGAGGAGACAGAGAGCGAGGATGAGGGAGAAAGAGAGAGAGAGAGAGAAAGAGAGAGAGAGAGAAAGGGAGAGAGAAAGAGAGGGAGAGAGAAAGGGAGAGAGAAGGGGAGAGAGAAAGGGAGAGAGAGAGAAAGAGAGGGAGAGAAAGGGAGAGAGAGAGATGAGATAGACAGAGAGGAAGGGAGGAGAGAGAGAGCGAGGATGAGGGAGAAGAGAGAGAGAAGGGGAGAGAGAAAGAGAGGGGGAGAGGGGGAGAAAGAAGCTTTGTCAGTGAGGACTGTTGATAATAGATGGGATTTATGTTGATTGATTGATTATCCAACTGTATTATGCTCAAATGTTATTTAAGTTTCACTAAGAGTGCACCATTGTCACCTTCCAATTGTTCTTCGCACAAAACATGTCACTAGAAACACCTGCAGTGGAATTTCACTTGAAACTATTTTTAGGATATCCACAAGGAAATGATTATCTAGGTAAACCGCTAGGTAAACAGGTAGGTAAATATCTAGGTGAACAGGTAGGTGAACAGGTAGGTAAACAGGTAGGTGAACAGGTAGGTAAACAGGTAGGTAAACAGCTAGGTAAACAGGTAGGTAAACAGGTAGATAAACAGGTAGGTAAATATCTAGGTGAACAGGTAGGTAAACAGGTAGGTAAACAGGTAGATAAACAGGTAGGTAAACAGGTAGGTAAACAGGTAGATAAACAGGTAGGTAAACAGGTAGATAAACAGGTAGGTAAATCTCTAGGTGAACAGGTAGGTGAACAGGTAGGTAAACAGGTAGGTGAACAGGTAGGTAAACAGGTAGGTAAACAGCTAGGTAAACAGGTAGGTAAACAGGTAGATAAACAGGTAGGTAAATATCTAGGTGAACAGGTAGGTAAACAGGTAGGTAAACAGGTAGATAAACAGGTAGGTAAACAGGTAGATAAACAGGTAGGTAAATATCTAGGTGAACAGGTAGGTGAACAGGTAGGTAAACAGGTAGGTAAACAGGTAGGTAAATATATAGGTGAACAGGTAGGTAAATATCTAGGTGAACAGGTAGGTGAACAGGTAGGTAAACAGGTAGGTAAACAGGTAGATAAACAGGTAGGTAAATATCTAGGTGAACAGGTAGGGAAACAGGTAGGTAAACAGGTAGATAAACAGGTAGGTAAACAGGTAGATAAACAGGTAGGTAAATATCTAGGTGAACAGGTAGGTGAACAGGTAGGTAAACAGGTAGGTAAACAGGTAGGTAAACAGGTAGGTAAACAGGTAGATAAACAGGTAGGTAAACAGGTAGGTAAACAGGTAGATAAACAGGTAGGTAAATATCTAGGTGAACAGGTAGGTAAACAGGTAGGTAACATGTAGGTAAACAGGTAGGTAAACAGCTAGATAAACAGGTAGGTAAACAGCTAGATAAACAGGTAGGTAAACAGGTAGGTAAACCACTAGATAAACAGGTAGGTAAATATCTAGGTAAACAGGTAGGTAAACAGGTAGGTAAACAGGTAGGTAAACAGGTAGGTAAACAGCTAGGTAAACAGGTAGGTAAACAGGTAGATAAACAGGTAGGTAAACAGGTAGGTAAACAGGTAGATAAACAGGTAGATAAACAGGTAGGTAAACAGGTAGGTAAACAGGTAGGTAAATATCTAGGTGAACAGGTAGGTGAACAGGTAGGCAAACAGGTAGGTAAATATCTAGGTAAACAGGTAGGTAAATATCTAGGTAAACAGGTAGGTAAATATCTAGGTAAACAGGTAGGTAAATATCTAGGTGAACAGGTAGGTGAACAGGTAGGTAAATATCTAGGTAAACAGGTAGGTAAATATCTAGGTGAACAGGTAGGTGAACAGGTAGGTAAACAGGTAGGTAAACAGCTAGGTAAACAGGTAGGTAAATATCTAGGTGAACAGCTAGGTAAACAGCTAGGTAAACAGCTAGGTAAACAGGTAGGTAAATATCTAGATGAACAGCTAGGTAAACAGGTAGGTAAACAGGAAGGTAAATATCTAGGTGAACAGCTAGGTAAACAGCTAGATAAATGTGCTGCACTTGATGCTCTAATATTTTCAAACTCTGGATTTAGTGCCTAGCTGTCCCATCTATTTAGAATGTTCCGGTCTATTTTGCACACTGTGTACAGCGATTAGCAAGGGGAAATGCTCTTGTAGCATCCCAATGTTATGGACATGATCACTGGGTCAAACAGGGCTCTACGACACGCATCTATACACATACATAACATTACTTCAGGATTCATTAAGTAAAACAAATTCAATCTCTGGTGAAAAACAACAAAACAATAAAAAAATAAAGCATGAGGGAGACAACAATAAAAAAAATAATGAAAAAAACATTGCTAAAGGTAGCCTGCAGTGTGTGTGTGGCTAGGTTGCTGCAGACATGATCCTTTCCGGTGTGTGCGGCTTGATTGTTTGTAAATATTTTTGGAGTTGTCATGGGAGCCATCCCCGGCTTAAGATACTGTTTAAACAATCTCTATCTGAGTGTGTGTGTGAGTGTGTGAGTGTGTGTGTGTGTGAGTGTGTGGGACGGGGAGAGAGATGGAGACACTGTATCATTAGTGCTCCCATGAGGGCTTCTGTCACAACACACACAACACACTCAGCAAACACTGGTGCCACTAAGGGGGAGGAGAGGAGTGGGGGGGGGGAGGAGAAAAGGAGTGAGGCTAAAAATAGCAGTTTAGAGTGTGGATAGAGAGAAGGCAAGGCTCTCTGGCACCTTAGACAACTGCTCGCCATGCCAGGTAACCTGGCTGAAACCTGGCCGAGACCTGGCTGGAAGGCAGCTGAGGACCAGAGGGATGGAGGAACACAGAGGCTAGAACGAGAGAACAGGGCTGGTTGGCGTTCGTAGTAAGAGAGTATGTCTGAAAAACACAGGGGCTTCCCTCAATCCCTCCCTGGCCAGGCCCAGGGAACTTTGACTCAACTGATTCCTCAACAACAACATCCCCAGCTAGAATACGTGTGTGGATCTTAACACCACAGCCACTGATCTAGAAGATACATACAGCAGGTCTTAATTCTTAAAATGTGACTATGGAGGTGGTAGGATAGGGCCTGTGCCACTTAGGCAAAGTAGTGTTGGTGGTAGGATAGGACCTGTGCCACTTAGGCAAAGTAGTGTTGGTGGTAGGATAGGACCTGTGCCACTTAGGCAAAGTAGTGTTGGTGGTAGGATAGGACCTGTGCCACTTAGGCAAAGTAGTGTTGGTGGTAGGATAGGACCTGTGCCACTTAGGCAAAGTAGTGTTGGTGGTAGGATAGGACCTGTGCCACTTAGGCAAAGTAGTGTTGGTGGTAGGATAGGACCTGTGCCATTTAGGCAAAGTAGTGTTGGTGGTAGGATAGGACCTGTGCCACTTAGGCAAAGTAGTGTTGGTGGTAGGATAGGACCTGTGCCACTTAGGCAAAGTAGTGTTGGTGGTAGGATAGGGCCTGTGCCACTTAGGCAAAGTAGTGTTGGTGGTAGGATAGGACCTGTGCCACTTAGGCAAAGTAGTGTTGGTGGTGGGATAGGACCTGTGCCACTTAGGCAAAGTAGTGTTGGTGGTAGGATAGGACCTGTGCCTTTTAGGCAAGGCAGTGGTGGTGATAAGGTAGGGCCTGTAGCTGGTGATGATGGTGGTAGGGCAGGGTGTTACCAGTGACAGCCAGGTTAGGTATTGGCGGTGGTTTTAGGGCAGGTTTGGACCAGTGGGAGCCAGGTTAGGTATTGGCGGTGGTTTTAGGGCAGGTTTGGACCAGTAACAGCCAGGTTAGGTAGTGCTAGTTGTTGAAGGGCGGGGGTTGGGGGGGGGGAGGAGTGAGGCTAAAAATAGCAGTTTAGAGTGTGGATAGAGAGAAGGCAAGGCTCTCTGGCACCTTAGACAACTGCTCGCCATGCCAGGTAACCTGGCTGAAACCTGGCCGAGACCTGGCTGGAAGGCAGCTGAGGACCAGAGGGATGGAGGAACACAGAGGCTAGAACGAGAGAACAGGGCTGGTTGGCGTTCGTAGTAAGAGAGTATGTCTGAAAAACACAGGGGCTTCCCTCAATCCCTCCCTGGCCAGGCCCAGGGAACTTTGACTCAACTGATTCCTCAACAACAACATCCCCAGCTAGAATACGTGTGTGGATCTTAACACCACAGCCACTGATCTAGAAGATACATACAGCAGGTCTTAATTCTTAAAATGTGACTATGGAGGTGGTAGGATAGGGCCTGTGCCACTTAGGCAAAGTAGTGTTGGTGGTAGGATAGGGCCTGTGCCACTTAGGCAAAGTAGTGTTGGTGGTAGGATAGGACCTGTGCCATTTAGGCAAAGTAATGTTGGTGGTAGGATAGGACCTGTGCCATTTAGGCAAAGTAGTGTTGGTGGTAGGATAGGACCTGTGCCATTTAGGCAAAGTAGTGTTGGTGGTAGGATAGGACCTGTGCCACTTAGGCAAAGTAGTGTTGGTGGTAGGATAGGGCCTGTGCCACTTAGGCAAAGTAGTGTTGGTGGTAGGATAGGACCTGTGCCACTTAGGCAAAGTAGTGTTGGTGGTAGGATAGGACCTGTGCCACTTAGGCAAAGTAGTGTTGGTGGTAGGATAGGACCTGTGCCACTTAGGCAAAGTAGTGTTGGTGGTAGGATAGGACCTGTGCCACTTAGGCAAAGTAGTGTTGGTGGTAGGATAGAACCTGTGCCATTTAGGCAAAGTAGTGTTGGTGGTAGGATAGGACCTGTGCCACTTAGGCAAAGTAGTGTTGGTGGTAGGATAGGACCTGTGCCACTTAGGCAAAGTAGTGTTGGTGGTAGGATAGGGCCTGTGCCACTTAGGCAAAGTAGTGTTGGTGGTAGGATAGGACCTGTGCCACTTAGGCAAAGTAGTGTTGGTGGTAGGATAGGACCTGTGCCACTTAGGCAAAGTAGTGTTGGTGGTAGGATAGGACCTGTGCCACTTAGGCAAAGTAGTGTTGGTGGTAGGATAGGACCTGTGCCATTTAGGCAAAGTAGTGTTGGTGGTAGGATAGGACCTGTGCCACTTAGGCAAAGTAGTGTTGGTGGTAGGATAGGACCTGTGCCACTTAGGCAAAGTAGTGTTGGTGGTAGGATAGGGCCTGTGCCACTTAGGCAAAGTAGTGTTGGTGGTAGGATAGGGCCTGTGCCACTTAGGCAAAGTAGTGTTGGTGGTAGGATAGGACCTGTGCCACTTAGGCAAAGTAGTGTTGGTGGTAGGATAGGGCCTGTGCCACTTAGGCAAAGTAGTGTTGGTGGTAGGATAGGACCTGTGCCATTTAGGCAAAGTAGTGTTGGTGGTAGGATAGGACCTGTGCCTTTTAGGCAAGGCAGTGGTGGTGATAAGGTAGGGCCTGTAGCTGGTGATGATGGTGGTAGGGCAGGGTGTGACCAGTGACAGCCAGGTTAGGTATTGGCGGTGGTTTTAGGGCAGGTTTGGACCAGTGGGAGCCAGGTTAGGTATTGGCGGTGGTTTTAGGGCAGGTTTGGACCAGTAACAGCCAGGTTAGGTAGTGCTAGTTGTTGAAGGGCGGGGCCTCATGCTGCTGGTGAGTCACTGATGAGCTGTGATGGGGCCGTGATAGCCCAGCGCCCGGCAAGCTGACAGGGTTAATGAGACTTGGTGAGCCGCTGTCTCACTGGCTGCTCCCAACAGGACACGCACAAACACTCACACCTAAATAGGGCGCTATGCCTCGGTCCGCTCTGAGCACAGAAGAGGGTCCATGGTCCGTTGGCACTGTCAGCATCATCACACTGTCGCAACACACGGAATGGAGGTCCTCACTGTCTGTGCCAATATCATAAAATAAACACTTGTGATTGATCCTAGTGATATGACACGCAGGCAGCTGGCAGCCACAGAACATAAAAACAGAGATGAGCTGATTCCCAAATGGCACCACTACTTTGAACCAGGGCCAATATGGTGCTGTGGTTTCAAAGATGACTGAGGTGGCAAACCAAACCAGGCAGAACCTCTTCACAGTGTTTTGTCTTCACCCTTCACTGTTTTTGTGTCTGCAAATAAAAGCAAAACAGCAATGGATGGATGGATGGATGGATGGATGGAGAGGAGAGGAGAGCACTAAGAGATTCTAGGAGGCCTGTTCATCTGGGGTGCGTCCTTTGGGCCATGGTCAAAAATAGTGCACTATGTAGGGACTAGGGTGTCATTTGGGATGGACCCTAAGAAGTTCTAGGAGTCCTGTTGATGTAAAGTGAAGGAGCTGGACAGGAGCCTGTATGTGAACCCAAGCATGGGAAAGCAAACCTCAGACGTAGAGTGGAAAACCACATACATCATTTTTAAGATTAATGGGGAGCTGTGCTGGGGCGTGCAGATTCTTGTGGCGTCTACCACCCGCCAGCCAAACCAGAGGGGGAGTCCACATACAGAACCCAGTCGGACTGACTGGCGTGGTAACGTTATCGTGGTGCCCCAATCCATCCCTCAGCTCTGCCTGGCTGTATCATCTCCAGCTTTACTAGGGTTGCATCCCAAATGGCACCCTATTCCCTTTATTGTGCACTACTTTGGACCAGGGCCCATTAGGGTTCTGGTCAAACATAGTGCTCTAGGAAATAGGCTCCCAATTAGGATGCAGATTAGGAGAGCTTGTCAGATAGTGAGGAAAATAAGCAGTAAGGTTGCATGCTATAAAGTGTACTACTTTTGGCAAGAGCCTCAATGGCACCCTATTCCCTATTTAGTGGACGACTCTGGTCAAAAGTAGTGCACTAGACTGTATAGGGATTTGAGGATAGGATACCACTTCAGACGTACTTTTAGCTAGAACGCATGGCATGTGGCTGAGGCCCTGACTATAACCCCTTGACAAGGATGGGTTTAACAATAAGGTCCGCCAGACTGGCCAATGTCTAGATAACTCAACATCCCCAAAATACACTCCCTCTTGCTCTGATATAGTAGCAGACCTCCAGCTCTACCTCCTTCTCCAGCTCTACCTCCTTCTCCAGCTCTACCTTCTTCTCCAGCTCTGCCTCCTTCTCCAGCTCGGCCTCCTTCTCCAGCTCTACCTCCTTCTCCAGCTCTACCTTCTTCTCCAGCTCCAGCCGAGAGAGATGGTGCCCAGAGATGCTTGGTTTGAAACTGCCTGTTTCAGAGAGATACACAGGAAACAGCTCAGATCCATCAATCCTCCAAACGTGAGTTAGTTCAAAACCCACATACTCAGAGAATGAGCTAACCGTTAAGGCAGGCAGAAAACAAATGATGAAAAAGAGCACAGAAATGTTGGTGAAGAGCACGTAGAAATGTGGATGAAGAGCACATAGAAATGTTGATAAAGAGCACATAAAACTGTTGATGAAGAGCACATAGAACTGTTGATGAAGAGCACATAGAACTGTTGATGAAGCACACATAGAACTGTTGATGAAGGGCACATAGAACTGTTGATGAAGAGCACATAGAACTGTTGATGAAGCACACATAGAACTGTTGATGAAGAGCACATATAACTGTTGATGAAGAGCACATAGACATGTTGATGAAGAGCACATATAACTGTTGATGAAGCACACATAGAACTGTTGATGAAGGGCACATAGAACTGTTGATGAAGAGCACATAGAACTGTTGATGAAGCACACATAGAACTGTTGATGAAGAGCACATATAACTGTTGATGAAGAGCACATAGACATGTTGATGAAGAGCACATATAACTGTTGATGGAGAGCACATAGACATGTTGATGAAGAGGACATATAGATGTTGATGAAGAGCACATATGCATGTTGATGAAGAGCACATAGAACTGTTGATGAAGAGCACATAGACATGTTGATAAAGAGCACAAAGACATGTTGATGAAGAGAACATAGAACTGTTGATGAAGAGCACATAGACATGTTGATGAAGAGCACATAGAACTGTTAATGAAGAGCACATAGACATGTTGATAAAGAGCACAAAGACATGTTGATGAAGAGAACATAGAACTGTTGATGAAGAGCACATATAAATGTTGCTGAAGAGCACACATAGAACTGTTGCTGAAGAGCACACATAGAACTGTTGCTGAAGAGTACACATAGAACTGTTGATGAAGAGCACATATAAATGTTGCTGAAGAGCACACATAGAACTGTTGATGAAGAGCACAAAGACATGTTGATGAAGAGCACACATAGAACTGTTGATGAAGAGCACATATAAATGTTGCTGAAGAGCACACATAGAACTGTTGCTGAAGAGCACACATAGAACTGTTGATGAAGAGCACATAGAACTGTTGATGAAGAGCACATAGACATGTTGATAAAGAGCACAAAGACATGTTGATGAAGAGAACATAGAACTGTTGATGAAGAGCACATATAAATGTTGCTGAAGAGCACACATAGAACTGTTGCTGAAGAGCTCACATAGAACTATTGATAAAGAGCACAGAAATGTTGATGAAGAGCACATAGAAATATTGATGAAGAGCACATAGACACGTTGAAGAAGAGCACATAGAAATGTTGATGAAGAGCACGTAGAAATCTTGATTAAGTGCACATAGAACTGTTGATGAAGCGCACATAGAACTGTTGATGAAGAGCACATAGAACTGTTGATGAAGAGCACATAGACATGTTGATATAGAGCACATAGACATGTTGATAAAGAGCATATAGAACTGTTGATGAAGAGCACATAGACATGTTGATATAGAGCACATAGACACGTTGAAGAAGAGCACATAGAAATGTTGATGAAGAGCACGTAGAAATCTTGATTAAGTGCACATAGAACTGTTGATGAAGCGCACATAGAACTGTTGATGAAGAGCACATAGAAATGTTTATGAAGAGCACATAGAATTGTTGATGAAGAGCACATAGACATGTTGATATAGAGCACTAATACATTTTACTGAAGAGCACATAGACATGTTGATGAAGAGCATATAGAACTGTTGATGAAGAGCACATAGACATGTTGATGAAGAGCACATCGACATGTTGATAAAGAGCAAATAGACATGTTGATGAATGTTGATAAAGCACATAGACATGTTGATAAGAGCACATAGACATGTTGATATAGAGCACATAGACATGTTGATATAGAGCACATAGACATGTTGATATAGAGCACATAGACATGTTGATGAAGAGCACATAGACATGTTGATATAGAGCACATAGACATGTTGATATAGAGCACATAGACATGTTGATGAAGAGCACATAGACATGTTGATATAGAGCACATAGACATGTTGATATAGAGCACATAGACATGTTGATATAGAGCACATAGACATGTTGATATAGAGCACATAGACATGTTGATGAAGAGCACATAGACATGTTGATATAGAGCACATAGACATGTTGATATAGAGCACATAGACATGTTGATATAGAGCACATAGACATGTTGATGAAGAGCACATAGACATGTTGATATAGAGCACATAGACATGTTGATATAGAGCACATAGACATGTTGATGAAGAGCACATAGACATGTTGATATAGAGCACATAGACATGTTGATATAGAGCACATAGACATGTTGATATAGAGCACATAGACATGTTGATGAAGAGCACATAGACATGTTGATATAGAGCACATAGACATGTTGATGAAGAGCATATAGACATGTTGATATAGAGCACATAGACATGTTGATATAGAGCTAATACATTTTACATAGAAATGTTTATGAAGAGCACATAGAATTGTTGATGAAGAGCACATAGACATGTTGATATAGAGCACTAATACATTTTACTGAAGAGCACATAGACATGTTGATGAAGAGCATATAGAACTGTTGATGAAGAGCACATAGACATGTTGATGAAGAGCACATAGACATGTTGATGAAGAGCACATAGACATGTTGATGAAGAGCACATAGAACTGTTGATGAAGAGCACATAGACATGTTGATGAAGAGCACATAGACATGTTGATGAAGAGCACATAGACATGTTGATGAAGAGCACATAGACATGTTGATGAAGAGCACATAGACATGTTGATGAAGAGCACATAGACATGTTGATGAAGAGCACATAGACATGTTGATAAAGAGCACATAGACATGTTGATGAAGAGCACATAGAACTGTTGATGAAGAGCACATAGACATGTTGATGAAGAGCACATAGACATGTTGATGAAGAGCACATAGACATGTTGATAAAGAGCACATAGACATGTTGATGAAGAGCACATAGAACTGTTCATGAAGAGCATGAACTTACCTGCACAGTCGGCCACTGAGCCTCGGCTCCAGTCCGAGTGTCTGTTCTTGTGATAGTCCTAAAGACAGACAGATGCACAAGTTACTGTACAATCACAGCTCTCTACACACATTCAAGTCCACTCTTAAGATATATTTTCCCACAGGCCTACAAAAAACACTGTTGTCTTAGCTTTTCTGTGTTCCCATAAACTCATGTCCAGTGTACTACCGTAGTGTACTACCCTTGTGTTCTACACTAATCTGTCATCATGTTTAGTGTACCCCACTGGTTAGTCTTTATGTTTTGTGTACTTCTATATTCCTGTTGATTTGAAAGTGTAATTGTAATGCTTTGCTATTAATCTCGTTGATTTTTAATTGGTGTCTGATCCTTACGTTTTTTTCTCTTCTTTAGATTTCTTCCCCTGAAGCAGACCATCGTTTGTTGCCACATTGGTGGCAGTACAGTACACACAGACAGGATACTTACATGGACTCAGACTCAGAGAGAGTTAATCACCAGATGGTTTTTGTTCTCTTTGCTCTACTCCACCTCCACAAGTAGAGCCAACCAACCACAACCCAAAGAGGAGGAAGACAACTGCTTTTCATTCGTACTTGAGGAAACACATTTCTGCTGTTCCTCCTCTACGCCGCAAAACTGTCAATAAATGACCCCAAAGATGTAACAGGTCATTGTTGATTGTGGGAAAGGTTCAGAAGTAGCCAATTCCGTAGCTACATACTGTATGAGAACACCGAGGTCTGGGGGAACTCAGTCAGGGTCTCAACTTACTGTTGAGAGTTAGAATAGTATAATACTGAAGGTGCCATTTCAAAACCGGTTGCAGCAGCTTTCCTCTTGTTATATGTCACTCACTGACAGTCACTCAATTAGTCCATGTTAGTAAAAAAAACTTTGATTGGTAAATTAGTCTAGTTAGTCTAGCCAACTATCTAAACTTGTAGTTATCATGGCCAAATTATCAGCATGCCCAGGGGCCCTGACCTGCAGGGGGCCACCATTGATTTTGTTAGTCACTATCACTCAGATATCAGATTAACCTGGCATAAATCATGCCAAAATGTGTAGAATTGCAGGTAATTTGCTGTAAAACTACAATACAACAAAAAACTATTATGTTAAGCAAAGGTATTTTTTTAACCTTTTGTTAATAAAATAAATGATCTACTAACAGATCCCTCTGTATTTATTAAATTCCACATTTTATCCCCGGTGCTGAGTTTGTGTGTAGTGGCTAACTGTATAGCTAATATGAGAGGTGAATGAAGCTGCAGCAACCATGTGATAAAGGCTGGGGTCAAATCCTTCCCGCCCTGTCCCGACCTCACTAAAGGCTGGGGTCAAATCCTTCCCGCCCTGTCCCGACCTCACTAAAGGCTGGGGTCAAATCCTTCCCGCCCTGTCCCGACCTCACTAAAAGGCTGGGGTCAAATCCTCCCGCCCTGTCCCGACCTCACTAAAGGCTGGGGTCAAATCCTCCCCGCCCTGTCCCGACCTCACTAAAACCTGGGGTCAAATCCTCCCCGCCCTGTCCCGACCTCCCGTCAAATCCTGTCCCGACCTCACTAAAACCTGGGGTCAAATCCTCCCCGCCCTGTCCCGACCTCACTAAAACCTGGGGTCAAATCCTCCCCGCCCTGTCCCGACCTCACTAAAGGCTGGGGTCAAATCCTCCCCGCCCTGTCCCGACCCCACTAAAACCTGGGGTCAAATCCTCCCCGCCCTGTCCCGACCTCACTAAAACCTGGGGTCAAATCCTCCCCGCCCTGTCCCGACCTCACTAAAGGCTGGGGTCAAATCCCCCCCGCCCTGTCCCGACCCCACTAAAACCCGGACCCTGGTTACGACCCTGGAAGCAGCTACAACCTTTACTCAAAAGGACCACATTTCAGTGACCTTCTCAGATTACCCATACTTGCGTTCTAAATAGTATGCATTTTAAGTATGCAAAAAAAACGATGGGACATTTAGAAAATGTAGTGTGCTGTTGCCCTTTTCTGCAGTCAAAGACCAAAGTGCCCTCTTTGGCCTCATGGGTGGAATGTTATTCATATTTTTCATAATTTAATAATTCATAAAAACATAATTTTTTTAACAACGAAATTCCGGTGTTTCTATGTCTAACAGTTTTGCTATATTTCAGTCTTCTGTGACGTATCAAACGTGTAATGTTGGGATGCAAACTCAACATGCAATACAATACAACTCTATATCTGACATCATACATGTGTCTTCTTTTTTTGTATGCCCATAACCATGTGTGTGAGCTGTGACCTTTGGTTTCAAATTTAAAAAAAAATGAAGACTAGCAAGAATCACTCTGTGTGACCCTGATTTATCCCACAGGAGTAAAAGGTTAAATGCCAGGATGTCATACTCATTTTGGCTTTTCATCTAATAGAATTCGCTGCACACTATTGAGGAAGAGAATCGTCTTTCGAGACTCACGTGTGTTTTACAAGAGCTGATAATCAGCTGAGGGGACGTGCTGGACCAAAATGAACGAATGTCGGGAATCAACACAAACGCATTAGATCACGCATTCTCAGTCGGATGAGCCTAGAATGCTGCATTAGTTTTTACTAAACAGTACGTTCTAAATATAGTAGTATGTAGTATGATTAGTACACAATATGCAGTTGAAGTAAGTAGTAGGCAAGCAAGATGTAGGCCAGTGTCTACCGATCTCTACACAGGTGGGAATGATAAGCCTTCTGGAGAGGCCACAGACAGCTGCTCCATCAGGTCAGACGAGACAGAGAGAAAAGAAGCAAATGCTGCGGTTAGTCTGTCTGACAACCACACTGGGGCTGTAGGAGAGGGGAAGGTGAGGGAGGAGAGCGAGGGAGCAGAGGAGAGGAAGACACAGAGACAAGGAGGAATGCAGCTCCTTCTCCAAGCCTTCAGCCTTGTCTACTCTCTTTCTTTACCTTTTCTCAACCACAAGCTCTGGGATTTCTCTGGCTGGCCTCATCTCTGGGATGATGACGCTTAGCTAGGATTGTTTGGGGTTTTGTTTTAGCAGAACTATTCAGTGTAGTTTATGGACCCTGCTCAAAAGTAGTGCACTATACAGGGAATATGGTGCCATTTGGGACACAGGCAACAAGGCTCTGATCAATTCTTTGGTTGGGAACAGCAGAAAGCAGCATTGGGCTCATTTGATCTGTTCATCTAATATGGATTTTAAGTGATGGATTTACAGTCAAGTCACAGTGAAACCACAGATGTGTGTCTTAGTAGAGATGATGAATGATGTCTTTAATACCCCCCCAGTGTAACACCCCTGGATCTCTACCATCTACTGTGGCATGTTGTTTTGTTTCTGACTGAGGGCTCTACATATTAGAGTATGCAGTTGAGCAATACTAAATCATCAACAATGGTTTATATGAATACCACCTGCACAAACAGTCCTCATCAACAACAGTCTGTATAAATACCATCTGCACAAACAGTCATCATCAACAACGGTCTGTATAAATACCATCTGCACAAACAGTCATCATCAACAACGGTCTGTATAAATACCATCTGCACAAACAGTCATCATCAACAACGGTCTGTATAAAAACCATCTGCACAAACAGTCATCATCAACAATGATCTCACTGGGTCTGGATAAATCTGCCTAAAAGTTTATTCTGTTAACCCAAGAACCCCAGTCTAATACTTAAACATGAACTTTGGACCACATTGCTCTGCAGAAGCCATTAGTCTAAAACTAAACTGCTTCCAAAAACAAAAAACAGTAGCGTTGTGTCTGTCCATAGCAGATCCCTATCTGATCCTGAGGGGCTTTATCAGTGTCATTGGAGCTAGCCTGCATTTCCACACTGTGACAGAGTCAACAAGCTGGAGCTGCAGAGACGCTGGCCTTCCCTGGGGGATTTGTGGAAGCAGATACCCATCTTTCTCCTGAGTCCTGGGCTATAAATATCACCACAGGGATTACTGCAGGAGAAGCCAGGTGAGCATGTGTGAGAGTGTGTGTGTGTGTGTGTGTGTGTGTGTGTGTGTGTGTGTGTGCCCACAACCCTCAGAGAGAGAGAGAGAGGGGGGAAGTGGGGGTACAGGTTTGATTGTGTAAGCTCTTTTCATCGTGTAAAAACCACTGTTGTGAAATGCCAGGGCAGAGAGATGGATATCAGAGATACAGTACTTGATGGGAAAGAATAGAACAACAGCCTGTGTGTGTGTCCTGTCAATTCTATTATTACTACAGTAAACCAGATAGGGAGAGAGAGGCCTTGGCTTGGCTTTCACTCTCAGCTCCTTTGTTCAGCCAGATAGAACCTGACCTTAGTAGAATCAACATGTTCATAGGCTCTGGTTCTGAAGTGCTGGATCAGGGAGCGTTCTCAGGCCAGTGAGGACACAGAGACACAGCTGCAGCCACAGGGCCCGGCCAGGCCGAAGGAAACAGGGTTCACACATGCATACACACATACACACACACAGTGGGAGGGGGGATGGAGGGGGGCTGAAACTAAGCCTGTGGGGACAGAAGGAAGAGGGCAGAGGAAAGGGTCGACAGGGAACGGCTGGGAGTGGAAGGCCAGCCAGCGAGATAACAGCCTACCACAATAGCTCATTTTTCACACACACACACACACACACACACACACACACACACACACACACACACACACACACACACACACACACACACACACACACACACACACACACACACACACACACACACACACACACACACACACACACATCACTCAGGGCTGGATCTTTCTCTTTGTCCTGCACCTTAGCAACCAGTGTGTACTCCGGATGCAAGCTGAAGCTACCAAGCAGCACACATACATCTAAACTCTTATCTGCAGAGAGAGGAAGGAGAGCCAGAGTAGATGTAGCGCCAGGTCTGGGAAGGAGAGATCGTAGATTACATCTCCCCCAACAGACACACACACACACACACACACACATACAGACTTTGTGCTTCTGTGTTTGCCTCTACCTGGTCCCTAGATTCATATGGTTGCTGATTTTTAGACCTCCCCAAGACAGAGCTGCTCTTCCTCCCGGGGAAGGCCTGCCCGCTCCAAGACCTATCCATCACGGTTGACAACTCCACAGCGTTCCCCTCCCAGAGTTCAAAGAACCTTGGCATGACGCTGGACAACACCCTGTCATTCTCTTTAAATATCAAAGTAGTGACTCACTCCAACAGGTTCATGCGCTACAACATCCGCAGAGTACAACCTTTTCTCCAAGCGGCGCAGGTCCTAATCCATGCACTTGACATCTCCCGTCTGGAATACTGCAACTCTCTGTTGGCTGGGCTCCCCGCTTGTGCAATCAAACCCATGCAATTTATCCAATATGACATTGCCTTCCGGTGTGCCCTTGAGCAAGGCACTTAACCCCCCACAACAACTGCTCCACGGGCAGTTGTTGTGTCTTTTAGAGGGGTTGGAATTAAGCAGAAAAACACATATGCTTTTCGTGAACTAACGCTCGCACACTCACACCAACACTCGCACTAACACTAACACCAACACTCGCACTAACACTAACACTAACACAAACACTCACACTCACACTAACACTAGCACTCACACTAACACTCGCACAAACACTCGCACTCACACTAACACTAGCACTCACACTAACACTCGCACTCACACTAACACTCACACTAGCACTCGTATTAACACTCACACTAACACTCGTATTAACACTAACACTCGCACTAACACTAACACTCGTATTAACACTAACACTCATATTAACACTAACACTAACACTCAACACTAACACTCATATTAACCCTAACACCAACACTCGTATTAACACTAACACTCATATTAACACTAACACTAACACTCAACACTAACACTCATATTAACACTAACACTAACACTCGTATTAACACTAACACTCGTATTAACACTAACACTCATATTAACACTAACACTAACACTTGTATTAACACTAACACTAACACTTGTATTAACACTAACACTAACACTCATATTAACACTAACACTAACACTCAACACTAACACTCATATTAACACTAACACCAACACTCGTATTAACACTAACACTCATATTAACACTAACACTAACACTCAACACTAACACTCATATTAACACTAACACTAACACTCAAAACTAACACTCGTATTAACACTAACACTCGTATTAACACTAACACTAACACTTGTATTAACACTAACACTAACACTTGTATTAACACTAACACTAACACTCGTATTAACACTAACACTAACACTCGTATTAACACTAACACTCATATTAACACTAACACTCATATTAACACTAATAGTAGTAATTTAACTGTCTGGTGGAACCACCGTAATTTAACTGTCTGGTGGAACCACCGGTCAGGCAACCTGACCGTAATTTAACTGTCTGGTGGAACCACCGGTCAGGTAACCTGACGGTAGTTTAACTGTCTGGTGGAACCACCGGTCAGGTAACCTGACCGTAATTTAACTGTCTGGTGGAACCCCAGGTCAGGTAACCTGACTGTAATTTAACTGTCTCGTGGAACCCCCGGTCAGGCAACCTGACCGTAATTTAACTGTCTGGTGGAACCACCGTAATTTAACTGTCCAGGGGAACCCCCGGTCAGGTAACCTGACCGTAATTTAACTGTCTGGTGGAACCACCGTAATTTAACTGTCCGGTGGAACCCCCGGTCAGGTAAGCTGACCGTAATTTAACTGTCTGGTGGAACCACCGGTCAGGTAACCTGACCGTAATTTAACTGTCTGGTGGAACCCCCGGTCAGGTAAGCTGACCGTAATTTAACTGTCTGGTGGAACCACCGGTCAGGTAACCTGACCGTAATTTAACTGTCTGGTGGAACCCCCGGTCAGGTAACCTGACCGTAATTGAACTGTCCGGTGGAACCCCCGATCAGGTAACCTGACCGTAATTTAACTGTCCAGTGGAACCACCGGTCAGGTAACCTGACTGTAATTTAACTGTCCGGTGGAACCCCCGATCAGGTAACCTGACCGTAATTTAACTGTCTGGTGGAACCCCGGTCAGGTAAGCTGACCGTAATTTAACTGTCTGGTGGAACCACCGGTCAGGTAACCTGACAGTAATTTAACTGTCTGGTGGAACCCCGGTCAGGTAAGCTGACCGTAATTTAACTGTCCAGTGGAACCCCGGTCAGGTAACCTGACCGTAATTTAACTGTCTGGTGGAACCACCGTAATTTAACTGTCCGGTGGAACCCCGGTCAGGTAAACTGACCGTAATTTAACTGTCTGGTGGAACCACCGGTCAGGTAACCTGACCATAATTTAACTGTCCGGTGGAACCACCGTAATTTAACTGTCTGGTGGAACCACCGGTCAGGTAACCTGACCGTAATTTAACTGTCTGGTGGAACCACCGGTCAGGTAACCTGACCGTAATTTAACTGTCCGGTGGAACCCCGATCAGGTAACCTGACCGTAATTTAACCGTGGAACCACCGTAATTTAACTGTCTGGTGGAACCACCGGTCAGGTAACCTGACCGTAATTTAACTGTCCGGTGGAACCCCGATCAGGTAACCTGACCATAATTTAACCGGTGGAACCACCGTAATTTAACTGTCTGGTGGAACCACCGGTCAGGTAACCTGACTGTAATTTAACTGTCCGGTGGAACCCCGATCAGGTAACCTGACCGTAATTTAACTGTCCGGTGGAACCACCGGTCAGGTAACCTGACTGTAATTTAACTGTCGGTGGAACCCCTGTAACCTGACCGTAATTTAACTTTACGGTGGAACCCCGATCAGGTAACCTGACCCCGGTGGAACCCCGATCAGGTAACCTGACTGTAATTTAACTGTCCGGTGGAACCCCCGATCAGGTAACCTGACCGTAATTTAACTGTCCAGTGGAACCACCGGTCAGGTAACCTGACCGTAATTTAACTGTCCGGTGGAACCCCCGATCAGGTAACCTGACCGTAATTTAACTGTCCGGTGGAACCCCCGATCAGGTAACCTGACCGTAATTTTACTGTCCGGTGGAACCCCCGGTCAGGTAACCTGACCGCCCGCTCTAAGACTTCTTGCAGGATTATACGTTAAGGGGTGTGTGTGCTTGTGTGTGTGTTGGGCGTCCACTCTGAGACATCAGGCAGGATCCTGTCTGTGTGAAGCAGCTGAGCCCAACAACATGTAACATCGTGGTGAGTAAACAGTGATTAACCAGCCCTTCAATTATCTGCTTTATCGCCTCTGTTGGCTTTTGGAGGAGGAGGGAGGTCATAATGTCTCGGTAATGACACACAGATGCAGAGAGACTGAGGGGGACTGAGTCTGATGAGGAGGAAAGGTTAGAGGGTTCATTGTCACCAACAAAACGTCTTCCTTTTTCGGGAGCGAAGGGTAGCAGTCGGTCTGGTCGGCAGACCTGGGTTCAAATACTATTTGAAATAAGCTATTATTAATTGAGCTTGTCTGTTGCAATGGAACCAATAGAAAAGTGCCAAAACTACAAACCCTGCTCACCAGGCAGGCTAAAACATTCAAAGTATTTAAATAAATAAAAAAACATTTTATTGAACCCTGTTGGTCGGACCCAGTGGCCTTGGTCTTGCTCAACCCTTCCCTTCACAAGACAAGCTGAGTTTCAGTCTGCGGTCGCCGGCCGGTGAGTTCAGGACCTGAGAGTAATTAGTCTCTGTCTGCAGTGAGCTATGCCCATAGCCACAGAGAAATCAGAAAGAGCATAACATGACAGGGCAACTCCACACAGACCAGGCCTTGGGTTGCGGCTGTGGCTGGCGTTCATTACACCTCATGACTGATGTTCCTAAGTCAGACCTCCACAGTCAATCCCAGCCCATTTCATCCTCTACAGGCAGTATGTGCAAATTAGTGATATAATTGTCAATACTTCCATTGATACTGCACCTATGTATATTATGGATACTTCCCAAATGGCACACTATTCCCTATATAGTGAACTACATTTAGCCATAGTGGCAACCTGTATATTTTTTGCTTTGTTGCAGTCCACATTACTGTAAGACCAAGCTGTTGCTCCTTGTTTTGATCAGTTCCCGTACAGCAGTTATTTGTGTTGGGCTTCAAGGCTCACAGGTTATTATGGGAAGTCTAGCAGCTCCTGTTCTGTACTAACATTAGATTGGAAACGCATGTGCATTCTTTGGAAAAAGAAATGAGGGGTTCGAATTAGACGTACTAAAATTTCTTTAATTGTTTTTTCCTCTTCATCAAGCACAATGTGTCCTACACCCACAACAAAGGTTTTGAATAATGAAGGAAGTACAGATGCCATATCTTAATTTGATCATCCTGTTGTTGCAGGAATTTTACTGCAAAGCAGGAAATGCTCATTTGTAGAGTTTTCAAGGTTTAAAAACACGTCTGAAGTTTGTAATTTCCACTTTAAAATGTTGGACTTTTGCCCTCACGAAAAATGTATCAAACTTTACAAAAAATGTACATGAATTATAATTCACATTGCCTGCCTGTTGCTGCAGGATCATTTTCCTGCTGTGAGAATCTCACGAAATGAAGGGAACCTGTACTTCTCTGTAGTGCTGATGGGCAAAACAGTGGACAGAGAGTTATGAGGGCAATGGCCAGACTGAGATTTTGTGTCTGGAAATTACAGATTGAGCCAAAGATTTCAGTGGGAGTCATCCGTTGACTGACGATGGACAACGAAGTCTTTTTACGCATGTAACTCGTCCGAAAATAACTGACTTGAGTTTCACTTTTCACAGACAAAAACGGACAATTGATGAATGCATATGTTATTTCATCCATGTTCATACGTCTCTGTGTGGCCGTAGCTTTGCTCATATGCAATTGTGCTGCGTACAATACTTGTAAAGTGCTTACCCGTCTGGCCAGGCCCAGGGCAATGTAGCACTTCTCTCCATCTCCAGTGCTGAGAGGCTGACAGGCCTAAGCCAGACCCGCGTCCAGGATGCTCGTCCTCTTCCCCCTTCATCATGTACTCCAGGAGCTGCGGAGATGGTCGGAGGGGAGAGAGTGAGATAGAGGAGAGAAGAGAGGACAGATAGAAGAGAGATGAGAGATAGAGGAGAGAGAGATAGACAGAGGAGAGAGATAGAGGAGTGATAGAGGAAAGAGAGGAGAGAAGAGAAAAGAGGAGAGAGATTGAGGAGAGAGAGAGAGAGAGAGAGAGAGAGAGAAGAGAAGAGAAGAGAAGAGAAGAGAAGAGAAGAGAAGAGAAGAGAAGAGAAGAGAAGAGAAGAGAAGAGAGCGGAGAGAGAGAAGAGAGGAGCGAGATAGAGGAGAGAAGAGAAGAAAGAAAAGAGGAGAGCGATAGAAGAGAAGGGAGAAATAGAGAGGAGAGGGAGAGAAGAGAAGAGAGATAGAGAAGGATAAAGAGAGGAGAGGGAGAGAAGAGAAGAGAGATAGAGAAGGATAAAGATAGGGAGAGAGAGAGAGAGAGGGGGGGAGAAAGAGAAAGAGAGGAGAGAGTATGATAGGAAAGATGGAGGAGAGAGTGAGGGTGGAGGAGAGAGAAGAGGAGAGAGATAGAGAAAGAGAGGAGAGAAAGAGAAGAGAGAGAGAGTTGGGGAGGGAGGAGGAGATAGAAGAGGAGAGAGAGATAAGAGAGACAGAAGAGAGATAGAGGAGAGAAGGGAGGAGAAGAGGAGAGAGAGAGAAGAGAAGCGAGGAGAAAGAGAGAGGAGAGAGAGAGAAGGGAGACATAGAAGAGAGATAGAAGAGAGAAGGGAGGAGGGAGAGAGAAGAGAGAGAAAGCGAAAGAGAGGAGAGAGAGTGATAGGAAAGATAGAGGAGAGAGAGGGAGGGTGGAGGAGAGAGAAGAGGAGAGAGATAGAGAAAGAGAGGAGAGAAAGAGAAGAGAAGAGAGATAGAGGAGAGATATAGGAGAGAAGAGAGGAGAGAGAGGAGAGAAAGAGAAGCGAGAGAGAGGGAGAGGGAGGAGGAAAGAGAAGATGAAAGAGATAGAGAGAGAGAGAGGAGAGAGTGATAGGAAAGATAGAGGAGAGAGAGAGGGGGGAGAGAGAGAGAAGAGAAAGGAGAGAAGAGATATAGAAGAGAATGGAGAGGAGAGAAGAGAGGAGAGAAATAGAGAGGAGAGAGAGAGAAGAGAAGTGAGGAGAAAGAGAGAGGAGAGAGAGATGGAGGAGAGAAGAGAGAAGAGAGAAAAGAGGAGAGAGAGGGTGGAGGGGAGAGGAGAAAGAGGAGAGAGAGAGAGAGAGAGAAGAGAGAGAAAGAGAAAGAGAGAAGAGAGGAAAGAAGAGAGAGGAGAGATATAGAAGAGAAGAGAGGAGAGAAGAGAGAAGAGGGGAGAGAGGAGAGGGAGAAGAGAGAGATAGAGAGAAAGAGGAGAGAGAGAACGAGAGAGATCGCGAGATAGAGAGGGAGGAGGAGAGAGAAGAGGAGAGAGAAAGAGAAAGAGAGGAGAGAAATAGAAGAGAGGAGAGAAATAGAGAGGAGAGAGAGAGGAGAAGCGAGGAGAAAGAGAGAGGAGAGAGAGAGGGGCGGAGAGAGAGAGAGAGAGAGAAGAGAAGAGGAGAGAGAGGAGAGAAGAGAGGAGAGAAGAGAGGAGAGAGAGAGAGAGAAAAGAGATAGAGGAGAGAGAGGGGTGGAGAGAGAGAGAGAGAGAAGAGAAGAGGAGAGAGAGGAGAGGAGAGAGGAGAGGAGAGAGATAGAGGGGAGATAGAGAAGAGAGAAGAGAGGAGAGAGAGTGATAGGAAAGATAGAGGAGAGAGAGAGGGAGGAGGAGAGAGAAGGAGAAATAGAGAAAATCAAATAAAATCAAATCAAATGTATTTATATAGCCCTTCGTACATCAGCTGATATCTCAAAGTGCTGTTCAGAAACCCAGCCTAAAACCCCAAACAGCAAGCAATGCAGGTGTAGAAGCACGGTGGCTAGGAAAAACTCCCTAGAAAGGCCAAAACCTAGGAAGAAACCTAGAGAGGTACCAGGCTATGTGGGGTGGCCAGTCCTCTTCTGGCTGTGCCGGGTGGAGATTATAACAGAACATGGCCAAGATGTTCAAATGTTCATAAATGACCAGCATGGTCGTATAATAATAAGGCAGAACAGTTGAAACTGGAGCAGCAGCACGGTCAGGTGGACTGGGGACAGCAAGGAGTCCTGGGGCATGGTCCTAGGGCTCAGGTCCTCCGAGAGAGAGAAAGAAAGAGAGAATTAGAGAGAGCATATGTGGGGTGGCCAGTCCTCTTCTGGCTGTGCCGGGTGGAGATTATAACAGAGCATGGCCAAGATGTTCAAATGTTCATAAATGACCAGCATGGTCAAATAATAATAAAGCAGAACAGTTGAAACTGGAGCAGCAGCACGGCCAGG